>NW_004524582.1:6520835-6536277 GCF_000260255.1 Octodon degus | reverse complement strand
AAATACACCCATCCAAATATAATTACAAGGAAAATTGTGACTCAAGTTAGAAATTATACTTTCTATAAGCACAGATGTGTAGGAGAAATACTTTGTATATCAGTGAATGTCTAGGAAGAAGAACAAGGAAATACTGTAGATTTTTATGTATCTGTACAAGGTTCTTATTTCCAGTTAGTTATAAAAACTGATTTCTATTTTCTTTCAAATATTTCTATACTTGTCCTCTCATCTTTTGTATCCTCTCTTCCAGCCTACTTCCAATACATTGGACTAGCTTCGTTGATTTGACTTCAGTCCCATTTAAACAACTGTCCTGCAAAGCACTAATCTGAGGGTCTTCCACACTGCATGCATCATCCCTTTTGTCAGGGTGTATATGTGCATGCCTCATGTTTAAATAGGTGAGACTTTTGGGGGTGACCAGATCAAGAGGGTGCAATAATCCTCAATGAATCAGTCCACTGATGAGATTGTAGCTAAATCCAATGTTGGGAAATGAAATCTGATTGGAGGAGGAGGCTCTGGGAACAGGGCCTGGGGGGAGCTGTCTTGCCCAGGTTTTGATGGCTCTTGTTTCCTGTTGCCACGTAGGGAACTATTTCTCCTGTCCCGTGCCATCCTGCTCTGAGCCTAGGTGATTATGGGCTAAAATCCCTACAGGTTCTGAGCCAAAAATAAATCTTTCCTTTAAGTTGTGGGTGTCCAGGATTGTATCTCAAGACTGAGGAAATAACTAAGACTCTTTCCCTCAAAATTGAGCTTTTGAATTTCATAAATCATAGCTGACCTGTTAGGCTTCATTTTAAAAGTTATCCATCATATTCTAATCTGCTTTGGGATTCCCAGTACTCATCTCCATTTATCTGTTAGGAAGAACCTGTCATTAATGCCAGAATCGATTCCTTGGCACCACAATGGCTAGTATGACAAATCTAGACCCTCTCTGTGTTGTTAACCTACCCCAATGGACCAATCCACCTGATCTTATGTTTTCACTGCTTTATCCAACTTTTTGTCACTGTGACAAAATGCCTGAGTAAAACAACTTAAAGGAGCAATGGTTTGGTTTTGGCTCAGTTTCATAGGTTTACTCAGAGTTCTGCTATCTCCTTTGATTTCAGACCCATAACAAAGCAGAAGCATATTGAAAAGATGTGGCAGGAGAGATGTTCACTTCACCAATGATCACAAAGCAGAGAAGGGAAAAGCAGAACAGAGAGCAAGGGTGTAGATATATCTCCAATTGAGTTACTTCCCCCAACTTGCCCCCATCCCCTAACAGCCCATTCGGTTAATGAATGCCTCAAGGGATATCTGTTTGATGGAATTACCTACTTAATGACCCAAGTACTTCCTATAGCCACTGCATGATAACGAACCCTTCAACACAGTGAGCCTTTGGGGAGATACTATGGACTCCAACTATAGTATCCTTTCCTTGTAAGCGGAATTCAAATAACACTTTCTGCTTAAAACTCCTTGATACCATCTCTTAATGGTTTTACCTATCTATAGTATTTTTATGCTACTCATAAGACTCTCCTGCCTCAGATGCCCAAGAACCTCAGGCATCTTTTATAAGAACCAAAATCTGATTTTATAAGGGCATTTATACCATTTTTCCTCACGTTCTAATTACAGCCAGAAGGTGCCCTCCATCTTTAGAGGACACAAGCATTTAGATGATAGCAAATTGAATTCATGTACATTTTCGAGACCTCCTTACATCTACCTCTACAGAAGAAACCTTGGAAGTTGTTCTCATCAGGCAAGAGCTTAGGCCACTGAGCTATCTCTCCTGCCAAGCAGTCAAAACAAATTGTCTCATACAAGTAGATAAAGGAATCTGGATTTGCCCAAATACATGTTGGAAAGGTGGGACTCTTAAGAGCTTTCCTAGATAATTATGTGTCATCTTTCTGGATCTTAGACAAAAATACTGAGCAAGTCAGTTTCTTCAAGTCTAATTTTAAAGTGAAATCTAAAACCATACCCATAAACTTTTTGTACTCTTATATTGAAATCTGTGACTTGTCTTATACTTTAGATCTTTGTCTATTTCATAATTTTGAGAAGTCAGGAATTGATCATCTGAAAGTATTACTCTATTGAGCTAATCTCCTAACTTTTGAAAAGTTACATTGTTCAATATTAAAAATCATAGTTGCTAATATAGTAAACAACCTCACCTGCAAAATCTTTTAAGTATGAGGGAACTGGCAATTTGTTGTCACAGACATGATTTTAAAATTTACCTGCAGTGTTGCATCATCAGTGTAAATGCCAGTGAAGCTACAAATACAAATAACATTCAGTGTTTTGAAACTTGTTTGATCTCATCGGTTTCCTACAGTGGTCTCAGGTCCTCTGAAGTGAACATACACAATAAGTATGATGGCTGATTGTAGGTACAATAAGCACATCCAACTAAATAAGCTCAGTAGAGTTTGGTCATACAAGACCCAACCTAGGAAGGATTATCACCAGATGACTATAGAAAGGAAACAAAGAGCTAGTCACAGAGGTCAGTCAGGGTGGCATACCCTGTAATCCCAGAGCTGGGGAGGACAAAATCCAGAGGATCACTACAAGTCCAACCTGCATAGTGAGACTCTGTACCAACTACATAAAAAAATTAAATTTAAAAAAGTAAAAAAGAAACAAAGAAGGTAAGATTGTTTCTGTTTTTTGTTTTTATTTTTTGTTTCTTTTTTATTTGGAAGCACTCTAGTCTTCGCTTTCACCTCGGATATTGTCTCCTGTCTTCTAGTGAAGAATCTTAAGACCCAAAACCAACCTTTCAGACTTCCATCAGACACTGTCAGCCTACTGATAAGACTCACATGTGAGGTCACTGAAATGAGTCTTTGGCGAGCAGTATTGCCACTGCCAGAGCAGATGGGAAGGCGTCTGAAGGGCCCAAAAGCAGTAATTGGTGAGTGAGGTAAACCAGTGCTATGCTCAGCACACAGACAGAAGAATAGACATGAACAGGAGGGACTTTCACTTAACGCCAAAAGACTAGGAGCAAGCCCCAGAAGTACAACAGACCAGGTAATTTCAACACAAAACTCCAGAGTGAATAAGCGAAATGCCATTCAGTCAGTGTGCTGCTGGAAAATGAGAAGAAGGTTAGAGGAAAATCTGCTGAGAGGTAGAAACTGGGACCACCAAGACTCTTCTCAGGTGGTCATCAAAATGCACTCTTAGCCATGAATACAAAGGACTGGAAGTGTCCCTCTCATTTGAGACCAACAGAGTGTCCTTGACAGCAGCACAAGCAGGCAAGCAGCCTTTTCCTATAGTGGGACAAGGGCATATTCTGCACCCCACAATCAACAGGTGGGAGGAACTAGTGCTGTGTAACAGAGGAAACTGTGTAAGGTCTAAAGGAAAGAGTTGTGCACAGGTCTGAGAGCAATCCAGGATTTCCCTGACTAAGGGCACCACAGCAACTAAGATAGCACCAGATAAACAAATACTATAAGGCGTAAGAGGTAAGGAGAAGTGAATATCTAAAATTTTGACAGCTGAGATCAGTCCTAGAATCCACATCCAGAGATCAAAGTCAGCCAATCACCCAGCACAAATCCTAGTGCAAACTTGATGGGGTTACACAGCGTATTTCTGAGGCCCAACGTGGGACACAACCACAAAACCTTGGACAGCAGAGGAGTCTTAGTATTTTTTTCTTTGTCTGACAGGTTTCCAAATTTCAGACTGATTGGTGCTAGCTGTGTGTAGGAGGTTAGTTTGGTATTTTTGTTTATATTCTTTGTTTCTTTTTATTTTAATGAAAATACATTCATAATGTATTTATTTTTTCTTTCATTCTTGTCCTCTTTCTTCCTTCAACTATCTCTCTTGCTTTTAAGATATTTTCATGTCAATGAATAGTCTTTTCTTTCTCTGATTCCCTTTAATATTTTTTTACTTTCTCTCATTCTTTCTCTTATGCACTATTTTCTAGCTTCCTAAAACTTTGTTGACCATCCTTTGCCTTACAGCCTATGTTCTAATATATTTCTGACATTTGTCTCTCTGTTTTATCACATATATCCATTAAATATTGCCAAAAAAGGAAAAAAATCAATTTTTCAAGGGAAAAATCATTGCATAAAGTTTATGGTAGATGCTACATTTTGTTATATACATTATAGAGCTTGCTCTTATGGTTAAATGCACTAAATTAAGTGTTGCCACAATGTGTCCATTGTTAGGCTGTGCTTGATGACATTATTATGGCTAATTGAAATGCTTTAGATAGGATGACACACATGTAGTAATAATTATTTTTCTTTCTTCTCCATCAAAATACAAAACTGTGATTATCTGGAAGAATAATCATCACCAAGGTCTGGTACCAAAGAAGGGGATGCTGAGCCAAACAGATAGCAGCTTCTTGGACCAGGGAAATAGTTCAGTAGAATAAGCACTTGCCTGGCAAACTCAAGGTCCTGAGTTCAATCCCTGGAACTGAAAAAAAAAAAAATAGCAGGTTCTCATCCTTCATAAATTGGGAAGGTAGGTTCATGACACAAATAGCAAGAACTATTTACATCAGAGGACATCACTGAGGAATACACATTTCCTAGGGAACCTCAAGACTACGGATGAAGCTATGTACCATAAGAAACCTACAAGCACCAACATGTGGAATAATACAAAATTAAAAAAAAATAAAAACAAATGAAAAGATACAAAAGCAAAATCCATCCTCAGACCTCCATCCCACCCAGAAGAACTCCAGAGATCAAGACAGAAAAATAGAAATTCACACACTGCAACTTTCTACATGATAGCAGCAGAAGAAAAGAAATAAATGAATACGGATATAGAAAAAAGAACCTCTCAGATAAAAAAGAATTGATGATCAAAATGAAAGATACACCCAAAATATCTAGAGTAGAGACAGATTTAAAAAAAGTAGAAGAATATTGGAAAATGACAGAAATCATGAATTTCCAACTTAGGATCTAAACATGTAACCAGAAAATTAAAAATTACATTGAAAATATATTCAACAGATTGAAGAAAAGTGAAGATGGATTATAAGATCTAGAAGTCTGGGTTGCAGTTAATGACTATGAATAGAAAGATACCTTAAAAATATCAAGGTATCTTGAGAACAGAATCTAACAGCTGAATAGTGAAGCAAAGATAAACTTGGTAAGACTGACTGAACTTAATGAGAAAGCCAAATATAACATAAATGCCACACATACACACACACACACACACACACACACACACACACCTCTCCACAGATCTAATGGAAGAAAATCTCCCAAACATGGAAAAAACTGTGACAGACAATACGTGAAACATGTAGAACTTCAAATAATCATGATCAAAATAAATCTATATAGTATATACTATTCATGACTCCAGAAATTAAGCACAAGCACAGAACATTAAAAGGTGTTAGAGAGAAGAAGCAGATCAGCTATAAAGGAAAGCCAATCAGAATCATGGAAGATTCCTCAACACAAACCATCAAGTAAAGAAGAGCATGGAATGAAGTGTTTCAAGTCCTGAAAGAAACGACTTTCAATCTAGATTGATGTATCTTGAAAAAGAAATCTTTCAAAATTGATGAAGAAATAAGATGCTTATAGGATAAAGAGTAACTGAAGAAATTCATGACCTCCAAAACAAAACGACAAAGGTCACTGAAAGTTATTTCACATAGAGATAAAAATGGCGACAATTCCAAGCATAACAAAAAGAAACCACCAATCAGGGTCAACAATTAAATAGAGGGGAAAAGCGGGGGATCCGCAACAGGAAAATAGTGACAAAGATAAATGAATGCATATCAGTTATAGCCATCAATGAAATGGCCTCAATTTACTGATCAAAAGGAAAATATTTTTACAATGGATAAAGAAAGAAAATACATCAATATGCAACATAAAAAGAATACATTTCACTAAAAAAAGAAAGTAATAGAGTGAAAGTCAAAGGATGAAAAAAAAAATACTCCATGCTGCAGGAACTCAGAAAGCAGGGTGCTATTATGTTTACACACCATGTAAATCACAAACCAAGAGTGATAAGAAGAGATTAAAAAGAAAATAAGCAAAATAATATCACAACTGAATAAAAACTATGAAAAAATGGAATTGTTTAATGTTTATAGTCTTACACCACACAGCAACTCTTGCTCTCAGAGGCATAAGGAATGTCCTCTAAAATAGATCATCTAGTAAGGCCCATAGAACATGCCTAACAAATTAAACTTTGCCAATGCATAGTATCTGACCATAGTGAAATGTTATTGGTAATCAATGGCAAAGGGAGCACAAAAACACCATAAACACATGGAAATTAACAAAAACTCTCCTGAACACACTGGGTCACAGATGAAATTGAAGACAAAATTAAACCACATCTATAATTTAATGAAAAGGCAGATACAATGTAACAGTACCTGTGGACCATAAAGAAAGTCATCCTGAGAGGAAAAAATTTAGTGGTAAATTCTAACACCTGTATAACAGAATAAGTGCAAATGAAAAACCTAACGTTGCATGGCAAGCTTCTAAAAAACGAAGGGCAAGTCAAGCTAAAGCCCAAAGAAGGAAGAAAATAATAAAGATCAGAGCAGAAATTAAGGCAATTGAGTCTAAAATAACAATGCAAAGAATTAATAATTTGAATAGATTTTTATGGACTTAGTGGACATATACAGAGTGTTTCACCGAACCACAGCTAAATGCCCACTTTTTACAGCTGCACTTGAATAATTCTCAAAAATAGACTACATACTATCCATAGGTCATGGTTAAGTACATGCAAGAAAACAAAAATTGTCTCATGCATATTATCTGACCACAGATATGAAACTAGAAATAAACAATGAAACTAGAAAAAAACAACAAAAGAAACCAGAAAAACACAAAAACACATGGAAATTAAACAACACCCTAATCAGCAATCAATGGGTCACAGATGAAATTAAATAAAAATTCAACAATGTCTACAATTCAAAGAAAATTCAAGCATAACTTATCGGAATTTATGGGATGCTATAAAAGCAGTTCACAGAAGGAAATTTATATCTGTGAATTCAAAAAATTAGGAAAACAGAACAGGAACAAATAAACACCCTAATGCTGCACCTACAAAATCTATAAAAGGAAGAAGAAAAACAAGCCCACATCCCAAACGCAGGAAGAAATCATAAAGATTACAGCAGAAATTAATTAAATTGAGATGAAGAAAACAGTTCAAAGAATTAACAAAACAAAAACCTGGATCTTTGAAACACTAAATAAAATTGATAAGCCCTTAGCTAACCTGCTCAAATCGGGGAAAGAAAAAATTCAAATATATGCAATAATGAATAAAAAGGGTGTAATCACCACAGACCCAGTGGAAATTCAGAAGATTATCAATAGCTACTTTGAGAATCTTTACTCTCACAGAATAGAAAATACAGATTTAATGGACAGATTCCTAGAAACATACAAATTATCAAAACTGAATCAAGAAGATATAACAACTCACAATAACCCAATAAGAGCCAATGAAATAGGAAATCTTAAAAAACAAAACAAAACAAAAAAAACCTACTGACATAGAAAAGTCCAGATCCAGATAGATTCACAGCTGAATTCTATAAGAAATTTATGGAAGATATAATTCCTATACTCTTCAAACTCTTCAATGAAATTGAAAGAAAGTAATCCTCCCAAAATTGATCCTGGAGGCAAATATAAACTGATACCAAAATGAGGAAAAGGCACAACTAAAAAAGAGAACTACAGCTCAATCTCCTTCATGAATATAGATGCAAAAATCCTCAATAAAATCCTAGCAAATAAAGTACAGCAAATCATCAAGAAGATTGCACACCATGCCCAGAAAGGGTTCATCCCAAGGATGCAAGGATGACTCACTATATGCAAATCTATAAATGTAATACACTATATCAATAGAGCCAAATCTATAAGCCACAAGATCATCTCAATTGATGCAGAAAAGACTTTTGACAAGGTCCAACACTCATTCATGTTCAAAATTCTATAGAAAATTGGAGTAGATGGGCGCTACTTTGATCTGATAAAAGTCATCTATGACAACCCAATGGCTAGCATAATTCTAAATGGAGGAAAACTGAAATCTTTTACTCTCAGATCTGGTACAAGACATGGATGTCCTCTATTACTACTCTTATTCAATATAGTTCTGGAATCATTAGCTAGATACATTATATAAGAGAAAGAAATAAAAGGAATAAGAATAGGTAAAGAAGAAGTTAAAGAATCAGTATTTGCAGATGACATGATACTTTACTTGGAAGATCCAAAAAATTCCACCAAGAAGCTAGTAGAACTGACACACAAATTCAGTAGCATAGCAGGATACAAAGTCAATACCCAAAATCAATAGCATTCCTCTACACAGATAACAAATACACTGAGGAAAATTAGAGAAACAATACCTTTTACAATAACACCATGGAAAATGAAATACGTTGGAATTAATCTACCTAAAGAAGTCAAAGATCTTTTCAAGGAAAGTTCCAGTACTCTGATAAAAGAGGTCATAGATGATTTCAGAAAATGGAGAGCTATTTCCTGCTCCTGGATAGGAAGAACCAACATTGTGAAGATGGCCATACTCCCAAAATTGTTTTACAGATTTAATGCAATCCCTATCAAACTACCAGCAACATACCTCAGAGACATAGAGAAATCATTAAAAAGTTATTTGTAATGAGAAAAGACCTAGTATAGCAAAGGTAATCCTGGCCAACAAAAACAAGGCAGGAGGCATTACAATTCCTGACTTGAAATTATACTACAAAGCTACTGTGATAAAATCAGCATTGTATTGGCAACAAAATAGACCTGAGGAGCAATGGAACAGATTAGAAAATTCAGAAGCCTGTATGAACGCACTTAGCAAACCTATCTTTGACAAAGGGACCAAACATGCTTACTGGAAGAAAGATAGGCTCTTTAATAAATGGTGCTGGCAAAGCTGGTTATCTATATAGCAAAAACTAAAAGTTGACTCAGATCTATCACCATGCACTAAGCCAAAGTCAAAATGGATTAAAGATCTAAACATTAAAACAGAAACATTAAATCTCCTGGAAGAGAAAGTAGGAGGAACTCTTGAAGACATAGTGTTAGACAAAGAGTTCATAAATAAAAATCAAATTGTATGGGTAATACTTGAAAGAATTAGCAACTGGGACCTCTTCTTATTAAGAAGTTTTTGCACATCAAAAGAAACTATCATCAAAGTGAAAAGACATTCAATAAATTGAGAAAAAGTATTAACTAATAACCACTCAGGCAAAAGTCTGATCTCTAGAATTTGTAAAGAACTAAAAAGCATTAGGGCCCCAAAATTTAAAGACCCCATTCACAAATAGGCATCTGAGATAAACACACAGTTCTCAGAGGATGAAATTAAAGAATCAAATAAATATATGAAAAAAAAATGCTCCACATCACTAGCCATCCATGAACTGCAAATTAAAATAACACTGAAATACCATCACATCCTACAAAGAATGGCTGTCATAAAAAAGTCAACCAACAACAATTGGTGTAGAGACTGTGGGGGAAAAAGCACCCTTCTCCACTGCTGGTGGGAATGTAGTCTGGTGCAACCATTATGGAAATCAGTGTGGAGACTCCTTAAAAAGCTAGGACTGAAAATCCCATTCAAACCAGCTATTCCCCTACTGAGAATTTTCCCAGAGGAACTGAAAACATCATATCATAGTGATATATGTGCGCCTATGTTCATAGCAGCATAATTTGAGAGAGCCAAATCTTTGAAACAAACAAGGAGAAAATCACCGAGGAATGGATGAAAAAGAAATGGTATTTTTATACAATGGAGTATAACTCAGCTATGAAGAATGATAAACTCGAAGCATTTATATTGAAGTGGGTGCCACTTGAAGATATAATCATAAGTGAAATAAACCAGACCCACATGTGTAAATATCATATAGTCTGCCTAGCATCAGAACTCAAAAGGAGAAATAAAAAATAATGTATAACACAATTTAAGGAAAGCGACATCCTAAGTATTAGGCAATGAAGAGAGTGCAAGGAGAAAAGCTAGGCAACATGACAGGGCCAAAGCTATACATTTATATGCACAAGATGGTTAAGGCAATGATCCTGAGAAACATCAGCAGGTTTTTCAAACTAGCAGTTAACTGGGAGTATTCTCACCCTGACTAACTATATATGCTGATACCTGTGAAATAAGCAACTGCACTGAAGATAGCAATGTGTAATAGTATGGTCATGTTTGGAATGCCTACCATTCTGGTCTTCTAAATACATCCTGCTTTTCATGACATACAAATTACTGCCATACTGTCTCTCAAGTAGATGTTTGTTTTTGAAAAAGGATAATAAATGAAAACTTCAGACAAGAAAAAGATGTCATAGGACTGTCCTGCTACAATGCTGTATATAGTTAGATTTCTGAATTTCTGTGTAAAAATATGTAATTGTTTATTGCTGTTGAATTTTTTTTTTTACTTTTTTATTTTTTCTTTGTATTGTGTAGGGACTTAAATATTGACATATCAATACTTAATGGAAAATACCTGTTGTATACTATGTCTAAGATGTTTGATATGCAGCCAGATAGTGAGGTTAAGCTCGCCTGCTAACATTTTAGGGCAATTATAATAAGCTTCTCTTAAGGAGGGTTAACAACTTAGGTTTGCAGACCAAAAATTAGAGAAAAAGAAGGGCTGCAAGGACAGCCAACATTATGGGCCTAGCCTTTGAAGGTCATTGAGGACTCACAACATAGGTGAACCTGTACTGTAATATCAAGGAAGGAGAAGAATGGATGAGGGGATGAGAAAGGAAAGAAGGGAAAAGGAAAATAAAAAGAATAGAAGGAAAAATTGGAAACAAATGAGGAAAAGGGAGGAGAGAGAAGGACTGTGAAAAAGAAGAATCAAAAAATATGTAGAATCTCAAACTTGCTTTAAGAAACATGGTCATTACATATATCTAAAATGCTTTGGGTATAATTAATCAAGAAAGAAAGACTGGCACGGGCCAGTATGGTGAGCTCCAGACCTTTGAGGGGATCCTTTGCTTTCCGAGTGCACAAACAGACTTTTTGTACTCTTCTACCCCTGCCTTTGTGGGTGGTGGTTGTAAACTAATCTCGTTAATCTTATTATTTGTGTTGTGCTACCTCTATTTTGTCTAGCAAGCACTGATGGATATAGTAAGGAAGGGAAATTTTTAGTTTAAAAAAACACACATGAAAAAACAAAACAAGAAAAACTCATAATATACTTAGGCAAAAAAAATTGTATCTATGTGACTGGAGTTTAAAGAACATAAGAGTGTGGAGCAGGCTAAAGGGTTAGTCTTAAACTGTAGCATGAAAATGGAGTCTTGAGTTCTTTGTAAAATATGTTGCATTTTTTCCAACAGGCAAAGTGTAAATAAGTATGAAAGACAAGTGACTTAATACAGATTTCTATTTTAATAAGTATAATTCTTCATAATAAAGTGGGAGAAAATTCCAGAAAGTGGCAACAGAAAAATCCAAGAGTTACAAAATAGGAGCAATACTGTGAAAATATATTCAATTGCAGATCTACATTATGGGTGAAGAAAGAACGTTGCTGTTGATAAATCAACTGGTTTTACTTTAAGAAAATTAACACAGTGACTAAAAATTTATTCAACATTTCTAGTTTCTAGAAAAATATAAAGGACACAAAAAATACTTATCTCATATCAAGTTTTCTGAATCTACATGTTAAAATTCATATTTAAACCTCAGGGATAAGATCATCTGTATTTTTTGAAAGAAGTTAAAGATTCCAGCCATGACTGAGTAGTAAATCCGGATAATATTAACTGCATGTTTTAAATATGCCAGACATTTATCTAGAATTTTAGTTATAAGAATGAATGCAATAGACAAAACTTCTTGCATGTGTAATGCCCACATTAGGGGAATCACAATAAAAATAAACATAACAAATATGCACTATGTTAGCACAATAATGGAGTGTAAAAAAGTGAGAAACTTAAGGTTAGGAGTCTTGGTTGGGCTGACTATAAAGTGTCAGGAAAGCATGGTGAAGAACAGGTACACAGCTTACCTTGTGCTGAGAAGATTATACGTAAACAAAAATTACTAAAAATAAGGAAGACTTATCAAAATCCTCAGGAAGAGCTTTTAAAGAAGAGGAATTAGCCAGTGCAAAATCCCTGTGTTAGAATCCCATGCAACAGGCTATAGGAACATGGAGGCATATAGCTATCTTAGGGATACCCAAGTGGGCGAAGAGGTGGAATTAATCAGAGAAGCAACCAGATTCTGCCAGGCTTTTAACATACCTGCTTAAGAACTCTACCTTTTACTGTGACTAGAGGGAAGCCATTGCAGGATTTGGACAGGAAGAATAACAGGCATCTTAAGATTCTTCCGGTTGATACCATAGTTCTTATAGCAAAAAGAATACAAACAAGAATTTATAAGGTAAGCAAATATCTTTTCCTCACCTGGTGCCTGGTGATAGAGACATTATGTATTATTCCACTCAATGTTTAAATACTGTCTTCCTTCCTCCTTTCTTTCTTCTGCTTTTCTTTTCCTTTTGCAGTTACAAAGCAATATCTATTAAAAATCTTAAGACCAATGTAAAGAATAATTTTATGGCTTGTTAGAGTGCTGTGTGGGATATAGTCCTTCCATTATTTTATTTCAAATATACTTCAATACTTTATACTTGAAGTACTATTCTCTCACTTCCTAAACCCTCTTTAATGTTATTTGCAACACATTTTAGTGTGTTTCATGCAACTAAATAACAATTTTTATAATACCAACTGTGATGGAAGATAGGAGAATGTATGAATATTTTAAATAACTGTCCAAAGAATCACATTAGCTTTTATGTGCGATGAACAGAGTACAGGAAAATGAATTCATTGCAATAGAAGAAATATCTCTGATAAAATATCCTAGAAAGTGAATTTTCTGTTCAATGCCATCTGCCTTGCACAACCATGAGATATAAGTTTTTCCTGGTGTTCTTGGTTTATTTACCTACATGTGGTAGATACTAGGGATAACAATTGCAGTTGCCTCAACTGATCACCTTTGTGAATCAGGTGTCATCTTGCAGGCTTCTAAATCCATCCAGTTTCATCCTCCTATATCTCATTTGTATTCACACTTTTCACATTTCCCTATGTCTTCCTTTCATGAAGAAAATAGGAAATATTAAGTCTACTACTCATGTTTTTGAGTTTTATGTATGACCCCTTTTTGTGTTCTTGCTATAATGACATACAGCTGTGAAAGACGATCCAAATGTCTCTGCAGTTGCAGTCTGTCTTACACACCACTGTGTGTTATGACAGTAAAGGCCAACAGACCTGGAAAGCAAGACCTGCCCTTGGCTGAGGAAAACTTTATATTTCGCAAAACATCAGTATCAATAAGAGATGTGACAACAGATCCTTCCTAGAAAAATCTAAGTGATTTCACTGGACTGAGATTTCAGTATTCTCTACTGATTGTGACTCCCTAGTTGCATTACTATTTGATCCTCTTCTGTCTGCCAAATATTTCATAGCACCTAGTCTCTGCTGGCTTTGTTTTTCCCCACACTATTCACCCATGCTTTCATTAGCTTCTGCTCCTATACTAAAAAATTTGTTCTCTCAGCATCTGCTTAGCAAGGTGCTTAACAGATCTGGTTAGGAATAATTCACCATAGCAGAAGTGGCTTTGGCTCTCAATATTGACATTAGAATCTATACCTACAGCTGTAGTGCACCAATGTCTGTCAAGCCCTCCTTGGAGCATGGTTACTTTCTTCTAGTGATGAACTGGGAGTGCATCTCTCAGTGTGATAAAAAAAAAAAGAGTTATATAATAAGCACATTAACCTTCCTCCTATAGTTTTCTGAGTCTCACCTCCCATGCTTGCCCTAAATACCGGAGAGACCTGGTAGGCTAGCCTATGCTTCTTACCAGAGTTTGCTGATTCTGGCAGCATACAACCTCCTCACCCTGAAGACTATAAGGGAAACTTATCAGCCCTAGCTTTAACTTCCCAGCCTTCCTGATCATATTTTCTGAGTTAGCTACCCCTCCTTGCTCAGAAAACCAGCAGGAGGTCCTGACTATCACAGTGACCTGCAAGAGTCTTGGGGAACACTATCCCTTGCCAATGTATCATCAAGAGAGCCTTGCGTATCTGCGGCTGCACTCATCATTATCATCACATCTTTCTTGAACTGTGGCTTGTCCCTCTATCCTTAATGATGTAGAAAACACATGAACCCAACTCAGCAGAAGCTTTGGAGAGCCTATGCTGCCTTCACACACTCTGGAGAGCCTTGCTGACCTCCAACTTGCCAATCTAACATCACCATAAAAAATGACAAAAGGAAGGAACAAAGGGCAATCTCAGCCTCTTGCCCACCCAAAACAAGTTCAGGAGACAAGGTTATAGAAGAACTTGGAAGTCACACACCTGAAATGTCTGAGATGATGCCAAATAACTCCATCAGCTTATGGAGGAAATCAGACCAGAAATAACTGCTCAGATAAAAAAGGAAATGGCAAAAATCATGAAAGAATGCTTGGCGACCCAGTCTTAGTCCAGGTCTAGTGAGTGTGTGGGAGAGCTTCCTGCTACCCTGCACCGGCGGGACCAGTCCCAGCCCAGGCACAGCATGGGCCAGACCCTCCCCACCCCCTTGGGACGCACCCCCAACACTCCGCAGCACTTCCCCAACCCCGCCGTGGAGTAGGAATTTCTGCCACATTCCGGGAACCCCAACACCCAGTCCTAGCCCAGTTCCGGTGAGTGTGTGGGAGAGCTTCCTGCTACCCTGCACTGTCCAGACAAAATACCAGTCCTAGTCCAGGAGCAGTGTGGGTGAGACCTTCACCCACCCATTTGGGACACCCCCCACCACTCCGCAGCACCTCCCCCAACCCGCCCGCCGAGTAGGAACTTCTGCCGCGTTCCGGGATCCTCCAGACCCAGTCCTAGACCAGGCCCAGTGAATGTGAGGGAGAGCTTCCTCTCCCCCCTAATCCATGTGCCCCCTCCAGGCACAGCTCAGGCCTAGCATACAGGCCTGGAGTGTAACCCTGCAGCTGCAATCCCTGCAGAGAGTGTAGAGGATAGATCCAACCAGATAGTTCAGGAACAGACCATATTGCCACAGGGGCACAACAGGATCACCCTCAAGGGCAGCAGAGGGAAGGAGCTGAGCACAGCAGCCAGACCCAAGCCAGATGCAGCTGGATAAGTCCTAACTTTGTAGAGCTGCACCTGAACTTTAACATGTGAAGGTTATAACTACAACAAAGATCTACAACAAAGGTCAGAAGACAGTGCTACACAAAATGAGGAGAAGGAACAAAATGCAACCTCAGAACCCAAGCACAC
>NW_004524582.1:6490802-6506398 GCF_000260255.1 Octodon degus | reverse complement strand
AAGAATGTATGCAGTGTGCTAATTATTGAAACTGCCCTAACGATTTGATTTGAAACTGTCTCATTGCTATTTGTTTATCAATAAAATTATGAAAAAAAGTGCTTGATGTATCTAAGGAAGACACTGATTTTCAAAAATAGAAGGGAAAAGGAAAATAATGGACACACTTAATGAACAATACAGGAAGGAAATGGAATGCATGAAAAAGATTCTTACTGATATCAAGGACATTAAGATTTCCACTCAAAGCTGGTAAAAGTGCTTGAATGACAGGACTTAAAAATAATGAGATACTAGAGAGAGAGAGAGAGACCAGAAAATAGCAATACAACAGCTACAAGATGACACAAAGAAAAATAATATGAGACTAGCAGGTACCAACAAAATAGCTGGAGAAAATTTAAAAGACATAAAAAGATTATTTGCAGTAATCGCAAAATAGTTCCCCAGCAAGGGAAAACAATCTGATATACAGATAACCAAAGCATATAGAGCTGTAGCTAGCCATGATAAAAGTAAATTGCCACCCAGACACATAATAATCAAGATACCAGGAACTGAGTAAAAGAACAGAATATTAAAGATACTAGAGAGATAAGACAGATCACTTATAATGGAAAGCCCATCAGAATCACATCAGATTTCTCAGCACAGACATCAAATCAAGAAGAGCTTAGAGTGAGATATTTGAGGCCCTGATAGAAAACAACTTGCAACTCTGATTGATGTATACTGAAAAACTATCTATCAAATTTTATTAAGAGATTAGGTACTTTCATGACAAAGAACAACTGAAGAAATCCAGGACGACCAAAATAACACTACAAAGAGTACTAATAGGTATTTCAGAAAAAGACAAAGATGACCACAACTTCAACAACAGAATAGAACAACCAAGTAGTGAAAGCAATTACACCAAGTGGAGAAGCAGGGAACCTATACTAGGAAAATAACAAGAGAAAGATGAGCCACTATATATCAGTTATAACCATCAAGGTAAATGGCCTCAATTCAGCAATCAAAAGAAACAGATTGCCAGCGTGGATTAAAAAAAAAAAAATCCAACAATATGCTGCTTACAAGAAACACATTTAACTCAAAAGGAAGTTAATCGACTAAATGTCAAGGGATGGAAAACAATACTCCATGTGACAGTAGCCCCCTAAAAAAGCAGGGGTGGTTATTCTGGCTGCTGACAATGTCAACTTCCATTGTGATTTAAAAAGACAAAGTAAGTCATTGTCAACTTGTAGGGAAAACTGCAAGAGGAAGAGATAACAATTATAAGTTATATGCACCCAATGTAAAAAAGACAAATTTTAAAGATGAAAAATCTAAATAGCAGCCACACAATTGTATTGGAGGACTTTAAAACCTCATTGAAACAAAGAGATAAGTCAATCACGCAAAAAATGAGCAAAGAAACAACAGAATTAAACTGAATGTGTGAAGCAATGGCCCTAGAAGACCTTGACTGAGTGTTCCACCCAAAAATGTCAGATACACATTTTTCTTAGCTGCACATGGGATGTTCTCCAAAGTTGATCATGTACTAGCACATAGAATATGCTTAAGTAAATGCATGTTTAAATTATCATGCATATCATCTGATCATAGTGCGATGAAACTGGAAATTATTGACAAAAGAAACAGCAAAAACCATGTTAACTCATGGAAGCTAAATAATACTCTCCTGAACAATCAATGGATGAAATTAAAGAAGAAATTAAACAATATTTACAATCTAATTAAAAGACACATACAATTACCAGAACCTGTGAGATGTAATGAAAGCTATCTTAAGAGGGAAATTTATAGCAATAAATTCTCACATCAAGAAAACAGAAAGAGCCCAAATAAACAATATTTTGCTGCATCTCATACTTCTAGAAAAAGAAGAGCAAGTCAATGTCAAAGCCCAAAGAAGGAGGGAAATTATATAATAAGCACATTCTTTATTGATCGATATTCATTGAAAAACATCCCATTTTACATGTTGTCCCAAAAGTGCTACTCTTTATCATAACTAATATTTATTGAGAGTTTATTATGTAGCAAGAAAAATACAGAGGATTTTCATATATTAATTTAATGAATCATGAAACAACTCTTCAAATCAGTCTGTCTGTCCCATGCTATGTGAAGTCTCAGGAGAAGGAAAGGGAGCAAGATCAGATTCAGCTTAATTTATCACACAGAGCTGCATCATCATAAGGCAACAGGACCAAAAGTGTCAAGAGACTGAGAGAGGGACTCCAAGTCAGGATAGAATAATATTTGCTTAATTTTCATCTAGGAGTCACTAACCAAGGTCATTTGTATTTTTTTTTTATTAAATATACTTCAGTTTTAAAACCTGGAGTAAAATTTAAATTATAGACTATTGAGGAATGGAAGAAAGAGTTTGAATTCAGATAATCATTCATCTGTCCATCAAATTCTTATTTAATGTCTGCTGTATACCTTGCTGAAAGGATTACTAGTAATTAAGAAAGAACATCCCATCTTCTAGATAGTCAGCAGAGCTCTTTTCTGACTTCAGTTCCACTACAGATTGTATCATCTTTGGACAAATGTAATCTTTAGTAAGTGCTGTTGGACTAGCTGTTACGCAATACCCAATTCAATACGAATTTTCTGAAAATCTATATAATGTAAAGATCTTAGTACCATACATGTGATCTTTACAACTTTTGAAATAAAATTAAAATGTTAGAAGATCCATCTGCTTTATTTCTCTCCTGCTTGGGGCTTCATATTTTGTGTCCCTAAAATAATTATTAAGTTTCATATTGAATGGATATAATTTGTAGTTCCTCTTAAACAAAGGAAGGAGTTACTGCTGTGGCATTAAGTCTTAAGATGAAATCAGCCAACAAACGAAAATTTTGATCTTTAAATTTAAGCAAATGAGGACAAATGTTATTGCCAAAAGACAAAGATACAATTATGTGCTTTAAACAGTGGCTAGATTATAGCACTCAGATAATAAATAGAAATTATTTATTAAAAGATTCTTATGCTAACATTGCAGATGCTCACATTTCTGAAGTGCCCAATACATGCAGTTTGAGATTAAAAATGCTTAGTATCAATCCACTCACTGGCATCCATAAGCACTTATTATGTGGTCATCGTTGTTACAAGGATTTTACAAGCAAGGGTTCATTTAATCCTGATAACAACCCTCTGAAGTAGACAGATTTCATAAATGGAAAACAAAACAAACAAGCAGAAAAACAAGGCATTTACAAGCCAAGTACTATGCATAAATTCAAGTAGATAAAAAATCCACCCCCTGCTAGGATTGCCTTTGTAATTGTCCTTGCCATGCCCACAGCCTCTAAGCTGGTTAATGTGTCCCAGAGTAGACTCAAAGATTAGATGGTCATGCTTTAGGAATAAATATTAGGAAGCCTTGCAAAACCGAATCCAAACATAAATTAATTCAGCCATATGGCTGTTATTAACATTAATTAACATTGGTGCTTCAGTTTATATATGTAAAGCTTTATACCTTGGAGTAATGTTCAAGAATGTATTATTAGCTCACCTGTTTCCAAAAAGCAAACAAATGCAAAGGTCCCAGAGACCAGGCCATTTATTCATTCTTACATTAGGAGTTATCTTGTCTACCTCTTTAATACTTGTAACACCCTGGGGTCACAAGTTGCAAGCTCACCAGAGTCTTTTCTGACATTTATAGTAGGAAATTCATTAGTAGGTGTGCATGAAAATGAAGTGGCTGTGGTGTAGAGGAAAGACATCTGGCAAATATGAAGAAAGCAAAAGATTGGAACAATGTGAGGTCGGTGCCAATAAATTATGGTAAAACTTGTAGCAAGCTTTTCTATCATGCTACCCCATTACAAAAATATTCTAATTGCTGCATCTTAATTTCTGGATCACTTGTTAATTATTTTATATCCAAGCATATAATACACAGGGCTGGGGATTTGGCTCAGCTGTAGAATGCTTGCCTAGCAATCTGGAAGCCCTGGGTTCGGTCCTCAGCACCAAAAACAAAAAATAAATATCCCCTAAAAAACAATTCAACCAAAAAATACAGTAAAATCAAAAAAGACCAAAAACAAACAAGGCAACTGCATATAATATAAAATTCATAATGGTCTTGAATAACAAGCAACATTGTCATCATTTTACAAATATCTGCAAGTAAAATTGTTTCTAAGGATATTTTTCCTATTTTTACCCCATCAGCTTTCTCTGTAGATCAGATTATTTCTAATTATGTACCCAAAGAAAGAGAATGTAAAACTGGAACAAGACTCAATCATTTTTTGCAGACGATCTGAATATAATGGTGATGGAAGACTATGTTTTCATGTTTATTCAAATAGAATACATCTTTGAGAAGCCTAGGAAATAGTCACATCCTTGATGTATAATTTGATAAAAACCTAGGGCAAATCTCATTGCCCATTCACAATATATTTTATGCTAGAAAGATCTGGTTAAACATGACCATAAAGATTAGTTTTTAAGAAATAAAATGGTTGAGTACTCCTGGGCATATATTAGGATCACTTGAAAGAGATGTTGCTGCTTGGCAAGTGCCCCTAAAGCTCTACTGTTCTAAAGCCACAATCCAGTAGAGAACAAGATAGGACAGCTCTTCAGTGGGCTTGGGCTGGAGGATTTCTCCTCCCTTTCTTTCTTGCAGTTCTCAAGAATAACTGAAGAATGTTCTGAGAATGCCGGGAGATGAGATAAGGAAGAACTGGTCAGAACAGCCCAGGCTCTGCTCATGCTCTTTGCAGAACATAATGTCTACACGACTTTATTCTGGGGTGTTATTTCCCCACAGGATGCAAGTCCCAAGATAGAGTACTTTCCAGGGTCCCTTAGCTTCAGTGCAAAAGGGAGGGAAGTTCGCAAATGCACACAGAGATAAGGTTACATCTACCCTGGGCTTTTCTCCTGAGCTTTATGGGACTGGATCGCATAAATCCTAGGCTTCTACTGCCTTTTGCTACATATTTCAGAGTACCAATTTTCTTTTAGAAACCAGCTGCATGAATGTTCTTTGGCTTCAGACTCATATAAGAAGTAGAAATCACAGACCAAGATATAGTGGGCTCAGGTGGTAATCACTGCTCAATGATCCTGCTTCACAAAAGGTACAATGAGGTCTCAAAGTGCACGCGACAAGCTAACTGGAGTCATTGGTTCCTTAGGGATGTATTTCATTGTAGAATGAAATGAAAATATGATCACAAACAGAAGAACAAATAAAAAACTCAGTCCCTGTTCATCATCCAAAGCGACACACAGGTTTTCTTAAAAGCTTGAAGCAGATACACTTTGAAAACTGGGATCATGTGGAAGTTAAAAAGCTATTTGATTTCTCTTCAGGATATCCTTGTTACTTTAATTGTGTTGGCACATTCTTCAATAAACTTGTACCCATAAGTAAAATATTTTATGTCCTAAGATCCTATATGCAATAATAAATAATTCTACTTGGGATATTTTTTGTTGAAAACTTTTGTCCTGATTATCTAAATATGTATCATAATTTCAATTGTAAATGAATACAGCTTTGATCTTAAAAAGTCAGAAATATATTGGCAAGACAAACATGATCTCACAGATTTGAATGAATGTAGCATTCTTATTATTTTTTCTACCTGCTGCCCCCAAAATTGCCAACATAAATAAATAACTGAGGAACCTGCAATACAGAACCACTTCCTTAAATGTGTTTTACACTGAATATTTAATAAGTTTTTCTATAATTTACAACATTTGTGGAACCAAGAGTTTTATTTGTTTATCAAAAAAAAAAAAAAGAAAAAGAAAGAAAGAAAAAAGTAAATCCATGGATGTGTCATTGTATTGGGCTCCTTTAATGGCCAAGTCTGGTCTCTGCCAAGACCTGATTGATTTTTCTATTAATATATCTGGGACCAAAAAAAAGAAAGAAAAGATGAATAAATCAAGCAATCCAGGCCCACACAGTCATTCTACAGAGACATGGTATTAAAGCCAGAAAGAAAAATCCTTTGCAAAACTTGGCTGTGTGTCTATTGACTTCTTGCTATAGTTCTGCTGGTCCTGTGGATTTGGGTTTCTGTGTTTGGGAGCAGTGGGCCCCGCAAAATCCAGAGTAGAGAGGCTAGGACAGGCATGGAAACCTGGGTGGTGGGGAGGGACTGTGTCTGAGTTCATAGGCTTAGAGCCAAAAAGTAACTTGATTTTCCAAATATGAGTGGCCTTGTCTTTGAGTTAAGGACTTTTTTTCCTCCACCAGAAACTTTTAAAATTCAAATATGTGAGAAGGAGGATATTTTCTTGATTAATGGCATTTTTTGTACAGGAGAATTCTTCTGCTCATTGTACATGCAGTACCTACTTTGTTTATCTTTCACCACCCATTCACTCCTTGGCCTTCTGGAACTTCCCTTCGTCACTTACTACTCTAGAACACTAGCCATATGCTCTCTGCTTTCCAAGGAATTGCCACATTAAAATACATTTCTAATGCTCTTAAATCTTGGGATTATTTCATTTTTCTTGAAATTAGCTTCCTTCAGAATTTCCTTCTGTTTTCCCTGGATGCTTCTTCTAGCTTGTCTCTCCCCAGTCTTACTTACAACCACAATCTCTATCCACTCAGGATTATTCTTTGAATACTTCTCTTCTTACTCCACAAGCACTAGAAGATCTATTCATAAGCTTTCAAGTGCCAATGAAATATTAATCATCCCTAAATCTATGTTTCCAATGCAGAACTTATTATGGGCCGTATATCCAGTTGTTGCCAGCCTAATTAGTCAGTGTCAAGCACTAACTTTTCCTGTAGGTCACATGCAAATGGTTCCCATCACTAAGCTTTATTGCATATATTACTTAAAGATGTGCTGCATCCTTGCCTCTCCACACCCATCCCCCTTCCACCAGCCTCCTCTTCTTTAGTTCCTGCCCTTTCTATCCTTAGTTCTTACTACTTCTAGTTGGAAGGTGGCTGGATTTCTTCATTTATTTCTAGGCTTAAATTACTCAAAAACTGTCAACTTAAAACTTATTGTCTAGTGAAAGAAACAGACAAAAATAAAATGGACAAATGCTCTGTGGTGACTAGTACTGTTAAAGAAATGGGAGTGAGGAGTTAGACCATGGTGAGGTGTACCCCTGACCCTGAAACACTACTTTGACTGGTTTCCACCTGCTTTTTAAAAGTTCAAATCCAAAATTATAGGTTTTATTCCAAATGACTCATTCATCTAGAATTTGTCCCACTGTTTTTCAAGCCTGTATCTTTGCTCACATTGACCTCTCTTCCAAAAGTATCCTTTTCCTTTTCAGTTAAAAACTCATTTTCAATTAAGCAATGCTGGACCTACCCTGGACCAACCCAGGCACTGATCTTGTGCCTCCTGCAGCCTGTGCATTCCTCTGTCCTGGGGCTATGATCCTTACCCATCTCCGGTTCATTTCTTGGCTTGTCACTTTGAGGTAGATTGTAAGAGTAGAACCGGATCTTGCTAATATTCGTATTCCCAAAATTCATTCTCAAGTGAGCATTATATTGCTCATTCTGTGACAATATTGCCGATTTCCTGGTTGTACACCTCCCACACTACATACTGACATATTCTTCTTTTAGATTCACTATTTTTCTCTGTATTTGTAGTACGGTTACATTTTTGTAGCTGATTTAAGAAACTTTCCCTCTCTTGCCACGATTTCTCATTATTGTGCATTGTGGGTAATTTTTTGAAGTAATATTTTGAAATCATTCTTTCATTCATTTTCAATTTCCAGCTGCAGAATGAGATTGAGGGTCATGCTGACACAGGGAGAAAGACTGGTTGCAAGTGGGTGACCTCCAAACAATATAGGGAACCTCCAATGACATATAGAAAAACGATCTCCAGACCTGACCTCCACTAGTTCGTGTTCTCTAAAACCGAAGAAGGAATTTTAGGAACAAACGGAGGTTATGAGCAGAATATATTTATTGAGAGAAAGAAAGCTCCTGTCCAAGAGAGAGACAGAAGAGAGGGCCCGAGTGGGTAGTTCACCTGGAAGTTGTCTCTTCCAGGGACTTTTATAGAGGAAAACCATGTGGTGAGGCAGATCTAAGGTAGTTGAGAAGACATGGGAACTTGCTTAGTTGAGCATGAGGTGGGACAAAACTATGGTCAACCAGTGAGGTTACAAGCACCATTGCTCAGGTAAAATTGATTAAATCCAGGACCAAATGAGGCAGTGAGTCAAGTTGCAAGCAGGCATTAATACAGTACAGTGTCTCTTCCTGTTGGGGGTTGGGCTAGTGACTCATTTGGGCTCTTTCAAGTTGATTGATACTATTTAGGACATCCCTCCCTAATGCCCATCTCTAGAGAAGTATGTAGCTGTGCTTCCTCTTTTTGTTTTGGTCTTGAGGTGTGGCCCATATGGGAGTGTCTGTCTCTTCCAAGTTGCAAAGTCACCTTGTCTTCCATCTTGTCTCGAGGGCCTGACTCTGTCTAACTGCCTATAACATTTCTATCTAACTGGGTTACCCACAACATTGCTACCTAATTCCCTATCCAAACAGTATAAACAAATATGTGCTAACTTTTTTAAAAATAAATATCTCTGAGAAATAATGAATAGAAAAATAGATGGAAAAAGATATATTGCATTCTTTCAATCTTATTTATTACGTGTCATAAAATATGGTAAGATAGGTCATGTTGGTGAACAAGAACACAAAAATAAAATTTAAAAACTTGAGCCAGAAGTTAAGGAGTCTACAGTTTTAACTTTTCTCTACGTGAGTATGAGAGTTTTCTCATCTTATTTGAAAATATTGCTCTTTTTATGCTATTTTTTAATGTAGGTTGCCTAAATTAATGCATCTTTTTCACCATCATAATTGTATACCCGTACTGTCTACTTAAGTGTTTTAAATTGGTGCATTTATGCAAATACTTGTATATGTGTAAATTCTAAATATCTACTTGCATCTTTATGAATCATATGGCATTAGATGTAATAACATTTTAGATGAAGGTAACATTTTATTTTTTTAAAGCTCTATAAGTTAGATATACTGGCTATTCAATAAATGTTGAACAAACATTGCCAGTACACTTTTAGGGTAAATCAAATAGGCACTATGTCTGATGCTGGTCATTAGAATTAATAATGGAAGACAAATAACCAAAAGGTAAGTGAAAGAAAAATTAAAATAGCTCATTAAAAATACTTTGCCTAAAAAAATACTATCTTTCCAATAAGAATTGGAAACAATGAATTAGTCTAGATTTTAATTAAAGATTGAAAGAACAGTATAGCTGTTATCCAATTTCACAAACTAGAAGAACAGAGGCCAACAAAATTTAGTTAAAGTGATATAACATTTATTATTAAGTAAGAGATATCTGAAACATTCTGTTTGACATGTATTTTGAAAATTAATAACAAATGAGGCTTTAAGAAGTAACATATTTCATGTTTTTGTTATGGGTATATTTTCAAACATATAACAAAGCAGATTGAAATGGCTTTTTTAAAATAAATTTGAGGGCTGGTGAGATAGCTCAGCTGTCTAAAGTGCCTGCTTAGATAAACTAAACCAAGGGCAGAGACCTTGGTTCAATCCCTGGCACCATATGCCACACCAGTTCCACCCACAGGGTTTGCTGAGCAGGCCACAAAAAGAAAAAAGAAAAGAAAAGAAAGAAATTTGAAAATTAGTTTACATTACTGAAAGAAATATAATAAGCACAAATTCTATATTTGAGAAATATTGTAGTTCTAATACATACATGAGTGGATACATTCAAGTAATTAAAATGTCTGCTGATAACCCATACGTATCTAAAGTCAGAAGGCAAGGAAAATTTTACTTTATTTTATTTTATTTCATTTTATATCAGGATGGCATTTAAACTTGGGACCTTGCTTTCACCAGGCAGGCACTTATACAACTGAGGTATCTCAAAGCTCTCACGAGGAAAACTTTAAAGACATGAAATTTTTCTCATTTTCACATGGCCTCTACACATTTTCACTTTCCATCCTTGTCCTGGTTTGTGTGTAGTTGTCCCCTAAAAGCCTCAGGCAGTCAAGAGGTGTCTTCTGGAGTTTGTGATTGATTACTGTTGGTGTGGATGCTGCCTCTATCCCAGGGTAGATAATTTGCATTACAATGCAAGGAAAGAAGAGTAGCTAGCTAGCTTTCTGAGCTTCTGCCACTCCCTTTGCTCTCTGCTCTTGTACACCACCATGAACTGCTGCCCTCTGCCATGTGCTGCACTGCCTTGGAGCCAGCTGAGTATAGACTGAAACCTCCAGGAACTGTGAGCTATATAAACCTTTCCTCTCCTAATTTTGGATGTTGGGTATTTGTCCCAGCAATGAGAAAAAGAGTAATGAGACAATCCTCCCAAGCATTCTGATTCACGTTCTCACCTTCAGATCTCCTTTCCACATCTCCCATCACCTTAGGAAATGGAACCCTCCGCCTCTCCCATGATTGCTTTCCCAACCATCCCCATTTCCCTTAGCACATCACTTGCATCTTTACAACTTAGCCAGAAGCTATCTTTCTGATCTGGCTCTCAAGGCTATGCTGAAAAGATCTAAGGCATAACCCTGACTACCTGTTTTTCCAGATAAATACTATGGTAAACTCTGAGTCCCGACTGTGCTGCTCTGGTGTGTGTTTTGAAGGACCTTTCAACTTCATCTCCAATGGCCTGTTGTCAGCTCTTTGCCATGCTCCTATTCCTACCTCAGGACATGGTTCAAACTTCAAGTTATTCACAATCTTATCCATATTAATTGGGAAATAATAATTTAATTAATTATTCATCCAGCAAAATAAATAATTATCCTAATTCAGTTGTTTTTGTCTGTCACCACTAGACAATGGTAAAGAAAGAGACAAGGCGACTGCACTGTAGGAGTTGCAGTCTGAGACCTACATGCTGGCATGGAAGGCTCTGAACTAGAGTATCATATGCTGCTCTGCGTGTAGAAGACAAAAGAACACAAATAAACAAAGAGCAACATGCTAAAACAAGCATAATCATTTGGAGAGTTTGTATTCCAATCATTTTGAGTATTTTCCCCATTGTTTTTGTCCATGTGTATTAAAAAATTTATAAGCTGGGTAATGTGCTAAGTACTATTATGAATTAATTAAATTGTAAATGTTTATAGATTACTATAATCTATCAGAGTAAGGCTAAATCAATCACAGGAGTTGTCTTGATTATATAAGGTATGTTAGCCTCCTGAGTTACGACTTTGTAGTATGTTCCCTGGAGCAGGGATACTAAGTAAAGAGAAGTGAACATTTTATGGGCCTTAACATATCATGTTACAATTTTAAAATGTTTGCTCCAGTGAACTATGCTTTAGTGTATAATATACTACTGTTAAATGTATTCTCTGTCATTTGACGTTGTTAAAAGTGGCTACTAACAGCTTCAACTTAAAATTGACTGAACACATTCACCTCTAAGCACATTCCTCTGGGTGACTAATTTCTACATATTACAAATTATGTACTTTTGTGCCAATATTTACCCAGAAATTATTTTTTGCCATATGTTTGCTGATCTTATTGATTCAGTATTTTGTTCACTAGTCTGTTGTTACGTATGTAGCTTTCTTTTTATAGAACTTTTACTTTGTTTTAAAATTTTTGCTCTACATATTTAAGGTACACAACATGAAGTCATGAGATGCATACACAATAAAATTGTCTACTGTACTCAAGCAAATGAAAATATTCATCATTTCACATAGTGACCCATTTAGTGTGTATGTGGTAAGGACAGATAAAAATATTTACGTATTCAGCAAAATTCCCAAGCAGATATGTAACAGTTACCTATAGTGCTTAGTTGGACATTGGATCTACAGACTATGTGTCTTGCATATCTACTACTTTGTGTATCTATTAATAAAGAAATTTTATTATATAAGAACTTAAACATTTTTATAATTTATTGCATTCCTGTTAATGCTTCAAAACTTCTGAAGTAATGACTCTTTGAAAAGTGAATCAAATACTGAATTACATTTTTTTCTAGCTCCTCTAAGATCTTTGTTTAAACCCACTAATGTACATTCATATTTGCATCTCCCACTTCTTCCTTACTCTGCAACTTCTTAGGCCTTGGTTATTGTTCAAATCAGGTGGCATTGTTCTCTATAATGCCACATTGAATAATGAACTTGTTTCCAGCAACCAAGTTAGATAGAAATATTATAGGCAGTCAGATAGGGCCAGGCCTTCAAGGAGATAACAAAGAAGACAAGATACCTTACTACTGTAAGAGGAACAGATGCCCTTGCTGTAGGCTGGACATAAAGACCAAAGATTAAACAAATTCTTACCTCCCTAAAGATTAGCATTAGGGATTGATCATCACCCTGAGGAAGCCAGGAAGAATCTTTAATCTGAATATTACTGGCTAGCTACTAGACAAAATCCTGTTCTATATTCATGCCTGCCTGCTACATGATTTACTTCCCCATTTGGTACTGAATTTAATCAATTTTACCTGAGCAATGGTGCTTGTAATCTCTTTGGTTGACCATAGTTTTGTCCCACCTCATGCCCACCTAAGCAAGTTCCCATGCTCTCCACCATCTTAGACCCATCTCACCACATGGTTTTACACTATAAAAGTCCTTGGAAGAGAGATCTTCCAGGGGACCACCTGCTTGGCCCCCCTCCTGTCTCTTTCTCAGACAGGAGCTTTCTTTCCCCCAATAAATATATTCTACTCATAACCTCCATTTGTTCCTAAAATTCATTCTTCAGTTTTAGAGAATATGAACTCATCCCAGGAGCCTTTCAGATCAGGAGATCATTTTTCCCCTACATCATTTGGAGGTCCTTATATCAAACTGTCACACTGATTCACTGCAAATAGTTTCTTCCTTGTTCTCCCATAGCATAACAGTCTATGGATTCTGCTAAATACTCTGACAGCTCCTTTTCCAGTTGCCCCACTCAGGTATTCTAGTCCTTTAGCCTTTAATGGACAACATTGTGCTATTTTCTATCTTTACATATTTGTACTTGTTCATTACCAGTAGCTTTAACATCAATTGTGCACTGTGACTCTAAAATCTATAACTGCTCAAAGCTTCACTCATGCTGTGTACCATTGTTTATATAATATCTCCTTATAAGTACCTAACTTCCACATAAATTACCCTAGTGTATCCAAAAAAAAAAAGGCTCTTTATCCTTTCCTGTCCCACTGCAACTCAACTTCATCAGTAATCTTCTGTATCTCAGTTACTGCTACAGCTATTGGGCAGATGTTTGGTCATGGTATTTATGCCTCTCCTGAGTCTTATGTAATCCATCTCAGTCAGTCCTATTGGCTTTTTGTGATGATATATATATGTAATATAATAATCTTTGTTATCTCAGCCTCTAAGAACTAGTCAAGAAAATTTAGGTCTGTAGCATAGACTTTCATATGCTATAGCCCTACTAAATACCTTCTTATTTGAATGTGTTTCCTATGATTTATTTCCATTAGTAACAAGAACTATGTGAGCTAAAAATTAACAAATAAGAGCTGGGAAAGTAGTTCCTCATTTTAAGTGTCTGCCTGGCAAGACTAAGGACTCACATTTGACCCTAGGTATCGCATGCTGTGCTAGCCCCAGAACTCTGGGGCTTGTCGTGTTGGACACGGAATCCATGCGTGGTGGCACATGCCTGTAATCCCAGCACTGCGGTGGCTGAGACAAGAGGATCTCTAGGAGATTGAGTTGGATAGTGAGACTTTGTATCAAATAAATAAAAGACTTTTTAAAATTTTTAATTAACAAGTAGTACTGTAGATAGATACGTATTATAATCTTATATGTATAAACATTCATTTCTTGAATCAACCTGGTAAAAGTTGTACTTACTGTCCCATTTCCCAGATAAGGAAAATAAATAATTTGCATAAAATGAGAGCTAAAATTGAGACTGTGGTAGCTTGCTTGCACGAGTCACACTGTTAGTCGCACATGTGCCTAAACCGTCTCATGGCACTGTGTCATTTATGCAATAAACTCTGTACGTTTTTACATGAGCTTGACCTCCACCACAGTACCTGACTTTGTCTTGCCTACACTGCCAGCTCTGTGGCCCCCAAACCCAGCTTCAGTTTTTATTGCTACTCCAACCTGATCCGGTTTGTTTCCATCTAGGGGCTCCTGCACTTTGCAGCATCGCAGTTTTCTCTTCATCTTCTCCCAGATACTTTGATGGTGCACTCCCTCTTTTCTCCCTCAGTTAGCTGGAGTTAAGCAGTTCTCTCTCCTACGTCGCTCCTGCTCCTCATTCCACTCCATGACTCTCCTTTATGTACAACACTTACAACTGCCTGAAATTGTTCAAGTCTGTTGTGTTAGAGCTGGACTATATGAAATCAGAATGTGAGCATAATATTGCTCGCTTTAAAATTTTGATATTTATATCTCAAAACAAATGTAAATTCATCCAAAATATGTTTTCAGTCCAGTAATATAATTCTGAAAGATCTCAACCTACAAAAAAATAGTTATTTTATCACGCACAGTCCCCCAAACAATGCCATTTTGTGATTGATATTTGAAAAAATATATCAATATATGAAATAGTGGTTGCTAGTTTTCATTTCATATATGTTTAAAATAATAAATGAAAAACTATTTTCTTTTGGAGTAACTTTCTGTCTTGGGGCCGGGGAGATGGCTCAGTAGAATAAGTGCTTCCCTGGCAAGTGTAAGGGCCTGAGTTCAATTCCTGGTTCTGTTTAAATAAAAAAAAAAAGTCTTTATTCTGGCAAATTTCAGTTTCACACCTATACTTCATGTACTATTTCAGGAAATGCACTGTTAATACTAATTAGAAAATAATTGCTTTTTCTATCTTTATGGCACTTAATTCCCCCTTGTCTATGGTTTACATCCAGCCAATAACCAATTAACCAAAATGCTATCAGCCTGTTACATTGACTCTTTGTTTCTGATACACTGCTTTAAAAAATTAAACATCTTAACTAATGTAAATCTGGCCAATATGTGCAATCTCTAAAACATAGCTCAATATTTAGTACAGAATACTCTTTTAAAATAGCCTATCCCTTAGAGTGATTTGGTTTGCTTCATTTATTGAAATATGAGATGAGAGTCTAGTGCTTGTAAATCTAGAAAGTAATGTTAAGAAGTTTGACAAAGCAGCAGATACATATTTGAGGCATGCAAAAATAATGAAGCAAGGATATTTGCTGAACTGAAATTCAATAGCATACTACTCTCCTGGGAAAGTATTTTTACAGAATTCTCCATCATTTATGCTACTAGGTTTTGTTTTAGGGGATGTAGAAGTTTTGTTATATTTTCTGTTTTCAAGAGTGGGTCAAGAACACATATATTTAGACACAGAAAACTATAGAAAGGAACCAAATAACAAAGTCTGTTTTTTAAAAATGATAACATCCCTGAGGATGTAGCTGAAGTCTTCAGTTAGTCCCTGAGTGACCTTCTGGGCATGCGAGCATGTTAGACAGGAAACCATTTGCATTCTTTAGAATGCAAGCAAAACCTACCTTAAACACATGATAAGGTAA
>NW_004524582.1:6474422-6476527 GCF_000260255.1 Octodon degus | reverse complement strand
ACTTTATGTGGCCAGATCCTTAAAACAATTTCAAATATAGCAGACTAAGATCTCATTTCACTTAACTATGAACTAATTTTAACAAAATTAGTTCAGAGTAAGAACAATGTGGACATCTGGCACAGTAGAATTTCAAGTGAAGTGAAATAATTATGGACATTAAGACTGTCCAATGAATAACAAGGAGAAGACTGTGTGAAAGGAGAGGACCACGGAGCTGGAAAGTAGCAAAGACCAGAAAGGAAGGAGGCCAGATTTTGGAGAGACTTGCAGGGGATTGTAATAATATTTTAGTTCAGAAGAAGAGTATTAACAAAACATGATGTGATCTATCTTTAATTCTGAAAGCATCATTGTTGCAGCCATGACTAAGTAGAAAGTTGCCAGGGATGTTAGTCAGAAAATAAATGATCAGATTATTGTTATCCACACGAGAAGGTGAGAACTTGTGTCAGAGGCATCTGGGAAGCATGATGACATATATATTGAAAATGAGGCACACAGCTTTCTAGTAGGATTTGTTGGGGGATGTAACAGAAATGAGTACACTTTAGATTGAAAATCTAACTTCTAGGTGACAGCTGGAAAGAATTATCATTAGTGCAAATGAAGAAAACTGTGGGTACAGCAGGGGTGGGGGATTAGGAATTTCCTTTAATATACAAATATGAAATGAGAATTAGAGGAAAACAAAGGCGAGATCCAAGAATAGTGTTTGTGAGCCTTTGGTTTATTCCAAGCCAAAGCTCAATAAAATTATCAATCAGTTTATTTTAATTATAGGAGGCAACAGTGTTCCTCAATTTTGAGAAACTCAATACAAGAAGAACAAAAAAAAGGAAAGTTAGTTTGCTTGGGTAAAACTTTAAAAGCTAGACTAATTTAATGCATTCAAACAAACAAGTGACACTCTTAGATTATTGAACAGTTTGGGATTTACCTACTGTGTTACACAACTTTGAAATGATTTTGATCTTGAAAAGCACAGCTATATATGATTTTAGGAACCAGAGGAAAAGTAAAAGGAACAATAAGTATTTAAAATTTAGTAAGACTAGAATGAAATGGGCATGAGATGAGTTTCACAGGAGAGTTCGACTTCACAGGGAATTTATTTTAAAATTGTAACAACATATTATATTTTTTATTTTAAGGAAAATGATATGGGTGCTTTATAGTAAGTATGCTTTTTGCTTTACTTTTTAAAAGAGCAAAATAAAACACTCAGAATTTAGGAATCTAATGAATGCTCAGGAAATCAAATAAAGAAAAAAAATTTCTGATCCAGCAAAGACTGATTTATTATGACTATCTTTTTCATCATCAAAAATTTGGCAAGGGCTAATTATAGATATGATGGAGTTTCAAGTACTAGGGCAGGCTGAGGATAGGTTGTGATTTGTGAAGCTAGAAGATAGAAATCAAGCAAGACAGGTGACATGCTTCTGCTTTATGAAGGTGGAGATTGAAATACGTCTAATTATCTATGAGTAGCAAGGAGATGAGGTGTAATGTGAACAGCTAAAGGGTGGGTTGAAGAGATGAACCTAGTCAAAGCCTAAAGGTAATTCCAAAGTGTGTGGGTGGGTAAGAGGAGCAGCAGGTACAGAAGGCATACATTATGGCAAACCTGGAGAGACAGGTTGGCCTAGAAAACTCTCATGCCTCAGAGTGCAATCACCTGCTACTCCCACTACATATATGTACATACCGTGTGATGCTTAAATCAGGTCAAATGTATTTATGTCCTCAAACACTTAACATTTTTGACAGTAAAATTTCCCAAGCTACACGGACTTTCTTGTAGTTCCTGAAATCTAAAGTACATTACTGTTTTGTACAATCTCACTGCAGTAAATAGGATGCCAAAATATGCTGCTGTCTTACCGTAACTCACAAACTATTGTTCTACATTTTGTTCTGTCTCTAAATTAAAGAATCTCAACACAAGGGAAAGTCCTTTTAGAAGAATTCAGTTGAGCCTCTTTGTGAAAAGAATATGTAGACAAATAGAAATTTATCTGTACAGTTAAATTACATATTGGTAGTTATTACTTGTTTTCTAGATTTAATATAGTTCTACATATATTTTTTTAAATTTTTTA
>NW_004524582.1:6468168-6474322 GCF_000260255.1 Octodon degus | reverse complement strand
TTGAACGCAGGCCCTTGCACTTGCCAGGGAAGCGCTTATTCCACTGAGCCATCTCCCTGGTCCCCCTCATTCCTTCTTTTCCCCTCAGTGTAAATATGCAGAGCGAGTGAATTCTTTGTTCCAGCTAATATCCTTCTCTCTACATATTTTCTATGATTCATGGTGTCCTCACACTCGAGATTCCTGAACAAACTTACTAACTTCCTTGTTTTGCATTTGCACAATACCCAGTTCTTAACATTCCAGAGATTCAAAACAAACAAACCAAAGATTTTCATCTAAGCCATAAGTTTACAGATTTAAAAAAATGACAAAGATTTAATAGAAGCCTTGGCCAAGGATAAATGTGAGATAAAGCAGAACAGAACAGACAAAACTTGGATCACAGATCTGCCGCAAATCTAATCTTTTTGTCTAAAGCTAACATTTGAAAGTTAGAACTATCCCTTTGGAGAAGCTTGGTTGGTACTCTCTTCATAGAATCCAGAGCAAAATGAATCATCTGCTAACATTTTTGGCATAAAAGAACTACTCTAGAAGTTATTAAGTAGAGAATAATACTTGCATAGAGTAGCTTTGGCTCTATGTACATATTTGTTCATTTATTTAACCTTAGAAAATTGCAGCTTCTCATATTCTTTCATTAAATTCCTGTAGTAAAGCTGCACTTAACTGCTGAAAGGAATGTAAACCTTTTAATAATTCTACATACCACTCTGTTTGCCTTTATTTGTATTGTACTAAACTATAGATTTCCTGTGAAGTTGAAAACACTCTTGTCATTCATGCTTGGCAGATGTTTTGAGCTGGTGAATACCTGCAAGTGTTTAAAAAATATATTCACTGTATGATAAATTTATTTGTTCATAAATGTCAGCTGCGCTTTTAAGCCTGAAAGAAGCAATACTCATAAAATTTTAAATTTTTATAAACTTTTAACTTTAAATGTAGTTGGGTGGAATACAAATTAAGGTGGTGCCATGTAAAAATGTATGCTTTTCTCCCTCAGAGGTACTTTTGTACAAACACACTGTGTGGTAACTCAAGTCATATGATCAAGTTATGTTTTATTACTTAGTTATGTGACAAGAGATTTAATCAGCATGGAAAATGTTGACACCTCAAGATGTGTGTGAGAAAGAACATAATGCCTGATCTTTGGAACTGAGCACGAAGAACTCAGATTTTTCATTTAATAGAAAATCAGATGACTATATACCAGCAGGAATAGATGGTGCAGAAAAATTTAAATTAAGTATGAAAGATGCAAATTGTCAGGCATTAGACTGTTCTATTACCGTTGATTTAATGAAGCCCAGTGTCTAGAAAAAGACCTCTAACTTGTCAAGTTGTTCTCCATAAAATGAACATTTTCCCTATACCAGGTTGCTCTTTTCAAAGATTTATTTTTAATATAAGCTCTACCATTTCAAAGAAACTACTATGAACAAAATGCACAAACTCCTAAAACATATACTACTTAGTTGAATATGGAAACTGACAATAATAGTTGGAAGACTATGCTATATAATAAAAATTTGAATGAAATTATTTCTCAGTACATCTAATATACAATTTTCTAGCAAAATTTGACTTTTAAAACTATTAAGTTTTCTGTTTTTAGATTAAAACAATTGGCTGATAAACCCATTTACACACATCTTCAATGAATAAGAATGGAATGGCTTTCATATGAAAAGTTTTCTTCAGACTGCGTGATATTTGTTTTAGGATTTCATAAAAGATATAGATGTAATTTTACTGGTGTTCTAAAGACAATGTTAGAAACTCTATATCTTTAGAAAGAAAGACGTAGACAAAGTATGTCATATGAAATCACACTGAATCCATTCAAATCAGGACACAGCCAGTCATTAGTTTTATGAACTTGGCTGCTTGAGTGTCCAGTATCTCTGTTTTGTCTTCTGCAAATAGATAATACAATGATACCTCATAATGTGTTTGGATGATTAAAATGGATACATTTGATATGCAAAGTGGGACGTATACTTTATTTAATATTGCTGGAAAGAATATTTGATAGGGGCTCTGAAGACTCTCAGGGAGATTTAACAGCCATAGCTTGCACCCTCACCATAGCCCCAGGATTTGCTGATTCAGAAGATCGCCATATAGACCTGTTAGGCTAGCCACTGCCTCTCCAGCCTTCATACTAGAGTTTGCTGCTTCTGGACACCCACTCCACACCCCTGCCTCATGCCCCTGAACACTGTTCTGGGGCAGCCACAGCCATGCCCCATCAGACTTCCAATCAGAGTTTGAAGATTCATGCTGCCACTCCTCATGCTGAGAACAACTGAGAAGTCAGAACTACCACAGAAATCTAAAGGAATCATGTGGAACCCTACTCTGTACCAATCCACTATCAAAAGAACCTCAGACAACTTGAACTGCATTCATCATCATTGTATCCTTCTTGAGTTGCGGCTTGACCCCTCTCCTTAATGAGGTAGAAACCATAGTGAAACCTACACAGCAGGAGCTTTGGTGGGCCCACCCTGCCCTCCCATATTCTGAAGAGCCTTGTGGACCTGCACCCTGTCCATCTACAACCACTGCAAAAGGTGACAAAAGGAGGGAACAAAAGACAGTCTCAGACATCTAGCCCACGTAAAACAAGTCCAGGACAGAGGTCATAGAAAAATGTGAAAACTACACACATGAAATATCAGGAATGATAGCAACTGAAATAACAAAACAACACCATCAGGGTATGGAGGAAGTCAGATTAGAAATAATCTCTCAGGTAAAAAAGGAAATGACACCAATCATGAAAAAATTGTTTCGCACATCTAAGGAAGGCACAGAGAAAAAAACGGAATGGAATAGGAAAATGATGGAAACATTGAGTGAACAATACAAGAAAGAATTAGAATGCAAGCAACACATTCAAAGAGATATCCAGAACATTGAGAATTTCATTGAAAGCTAGAAAACCACTTGGCTGCGACAGAAAATAGAATTTCAGACTCTGAAGATACAATAATAGCTAGTGAACAGGAAAGGAAACATCTCCTAAAATAGAGAAAGCAGGAAATGTCAATACAAAATTTGCAAGATGATGCAAAGAAAAATAATATAATGCTAATAGGTATCAAAGAAATAGCTGGAGTTAGCACAAAAGACATAAAAAGAGTGTCTGCAGAAATAGTAGCAGAAAATTTCCCAAGTATGAGAAAATAATCCAATATACACATAACATATAGAACTTCAGCTAGCCAGAATAGAAATAAATCATCATAATAATCAAGATCCCTGAAAGTGAGCAAAAAAGCAGAATAGTAAAAAATGAAAGAAAAAACTGATCACCTATAACAGAAAGCCCATCAGAATCACAGCAGATTTCTCAAAACGGACACCAAATCAAGAGGAGCTTGGAGTGAGATATTTGAGGTCCTGGAAGGAAACAACTTTCAACACAGATTGATGTATCCTGCAAAACTATCAAATTTAATGGAGAGATTAGATACTTCCATGATCAAGAAAAACTGAAGAAATTCAGGACAACCAAACAAACCCTACAATGAGTACTAACAGATATTTTAGAAAGAGACAATGATGGTCACAATTTCAAAAACAACAGAAGAGAACAACCAAGTAGTGAAAGCAATTAAGCAAAGGGCAAAAGTAGGGATCAACAGTAGGAAAACAATATGACAATGAAAAGCCAATACATATTAGTAATCATTGTCAAAACAAAATGGCCTCTACTCACCATAGAAACAGATTAGCAGAAAGGATAAACAAATAAAATACAACAATATGCTGCATACAAGAAACACATTTAAATCAAAAAAGAAATTAATAGACTGAATGTCAAAGGATGGAAACAATACTGCACATAATAGAAAACCGGAGAAAAGCATGGGTAGCTATTCTGATTGCTGACAATGTCAACTTCAAACGAAGTGTTTTTAAAAGAGACAAAGGTCACTCAGTACTTGTTAGGGGAAAACTTCAGGAGGAAAAGATAATGATTATAAATATATATGTACCCAATTTAGTAGCACCCAACTGTATAAGACATATTAACAGATATGAAAAATTTAAAGAGTAATAGCGTAATTGTACTGGGGAACTTCAACACCTTATTAGTAGACCCTCATAGTATTCCACCCATCAGCATCAGAGTGCACAATTTTCTCAGCTGCACATGGGGTGTTCTCCAAAATAGATCATGTACTAGCACATAGAACATGATTAAGTAAATGCAAAGGAATCAAAATTATCCCATGCATATCATCTGTCCATAGTGCAAAGAAACTGGAAATTATTGACAAAAGAAACAGTAAAACTATATAAATACATAAATACTAAATAATACCCTCCTGAACAATAAGTGGGCTACACATGCAATTAAACAAAATGCACAATTCAATAAAAATTAAAACACAACCTACCAGAATTTGTGGGATGCAATGAAAGCTGTCATAAGAGGGAAATTTATAGTGATAAATTCTCACATCAGCAAAAGAGAACAAGCACAAATAAACAATCTTATTGCACCTCAAAATCCTAGAAAAGGAAGAGCAAATCAAGTTCAAAGACCAAAGAAGGTAATAATTTATAAAGATCAGAGCAGAAATAAATGCAGTGAAGAGAAAGAAAACAATACAAAGAATTATTAAGCCAAGAGTTGGTTCATTGAAAGAATAAATAACATTGATAAACCCCTAGCCAACGTCTTTAAAAAATAGGAAAGAAAAAAAAATTGAATTCATACAATGAGGAATAAAAAGTATGAAATTACTACAAACCTTATAGAAATTAAGATTATCAGTACTGATTTACAAAATCTTTCTCTCACAGAATGGACAAAATAGAAGAAATACACAGATTCCTAGATAAATATGAACTACCAAAGCTAAACCAAGAAGACATAAAAAATCTGAATTATCCTGTATCAGCCAATGAAATTAAAAATGTAATAAAATACCTGCCAACAAATAAAAGCCAAAGTCCTAATGAATTCACAGCTGAATTCTACAAGAAATTTAGGGAGAACCTAATGCCAACTCTTCTCAAACTCTTCAATGAAATTGAAAGGGAAACAATTCTGTCAAACACATTCATGGAAGCAAGAGTAAACTCTGATACCAAAACCAGAGAAGGAGCCAACCAGAAAAGAGAATTACAGGCCAATCTCCTTAATAAACATAGATGTAAAAACTCTCAATAAAATACTAGTAAACAGTGTGCAGCAAATAATCAAGAGGATTGTATATCACAACCAAGTGGAATTCATCCTAGGAATACAAGCATAGCCTACTATACACAAACCAAAAATGCAGAACATGATATCAACAGAGAGAAAGATCAAAATCACATGATCATTTCAATAGGTGCAGAAAAAGCTTTTGACAAAGTCCAACACACATTCATGATAAAAACACTGCAAAGAATTGGAATACATGATCTTTACCTCATTCTGATAAAAGCTATTTATGACCAACCAACAGCCAACAGCATAATTAATGGACAAAAATTGAAGTTCTTCACTTTAAAATCAGGAACAAGACAATGATGCCCACTGACAACTCTCCTATTCATTATGGCTCTGGAAACATTAGCCAGAGCAATTAGACAAGACAAAGAAATAAAAGGAATAATGATTGGAAAGGAAGAAGTACAATTATCATTATTTGAAGATGACATGCAACTGTTCATAGAGGACCCCAAAAATTCCACTAAGAGACTTGTAGATTTAATGCCCAAATTAAATGATGTAGCAGGATACAAAGTCAACAATCAAAAATAAATAGCATTTCTATACATAAACAATGAACAAAGAGAGAGAAAAATTATGGAAACCATGCCTTTCACAGTACCACCACAAAAAATGAAATACGAATCAATCTGACAAAGTAAAAGATTTATACAAGGAAAGTTATAGTACTCTGAAAAGAGAAATCTAACAGGATTTCATAACACAGAAAGATATTCCTCGATACTGGATATGAAACACCAACATTGTGAAAATGGCCATATTTGCAAAATTGTTATACAGATTCAATGTAATCCCCATTGAACTATTACTTCACAGATCTAGAAAAAAAATTCCTAAATTGATCTGGAATCCGAAGAGACCCGGAATAGCACAGGTAATCCTGGGAAACAAAGGAAAGGCAGGAAG
>NW_004524582.1:6450441-6457843 GCF_000260255.1 Octodon degus | reverse complement strand
AATTATAAATATAATATATATTATTGCTACTGAAAAATTCCAAGATATATTGAGATCTGGAAGCAAAACAGTGTATCACAAAGCTATTAAGTGAGAAGACATATTTGATGAATTTCTAAATTTAAAATATATGCAATAAATAGAAAAAAATCAAAACCAGATTGATAAATTATATGCAAATAATAATTAAAAATTCTGCTGTGTTAGTGGTTGCTTAGATGTACATTCATATTTTGTTTTTACATGGATTTTAGGAAAAAATATCTAAAACATAAAAGCCCATGAAATCTCTTAGTACCCTTTTGGGTTTTTTTGCTTTTGCTTTTGTTTTTGTATTTTAAGGAAGGGTCTACAGGGTGTTCAGGGTCTCATTCTGTAGCTTGGATTCAGTGATCTACCTGTGTACAGCCTCCCAAGATCAGGAATTGCAGGCATACCCCACCATGCCCAGTCTCATTGGCCTTCTCAGCCCACTCTGGGGCCAGGGCTAGAACTGCAGGCCTGGGGATCAAACCCCTGGTCCCGGGCCTGCTTGTAGGCACTTTAATCTGCTGAGCTATTTGGCCAGCCCCCTGAGTACCCTGTTTAACAGTAATTAGAGTTGGATTATAGAATTCCAGGTACTTTTGTTTTGTGCTGTTCTACTTTTTCCCCAAAGGACTGTGTCTTATCTAACTGTAAAGTTTTCTTCTTCAAAAATTTGTTGAAAGATGAAAGTAAAGCTTTGTATCTGATGGGAAAACATTGCAAGGTACAGGGCAATCCCTTCCTACCTACAACCATTAGAGACCTCAGTGTTGGATCATGTCATTTTCTGACAAAGTTTTAAAATTCATCCCAAGAAGCACTCTTAAGTTTTTTAAATGATGATAATTTGGACCTGAAACTTTTTCCACCTTATATTTACACTCTTTGACTACACCATTAAGTTATCTGAGTCTGGGCTGGTGAGATGGCTCAGTGGTCTAAGGCACCTACTTAGAACAAACTAAGCTAAACAAAGCACAGGGACCGCGGTTCAATCCCCCAGCACCACATGCCAGCCAGCCCCGCCCCCTGGTGGGCTGAGCTGGCCACACACAAAAAATAAATAAATATTATTAAAAAAAAAAGTTATCTGAGTCTCAGTGTTGTGGCAACAAATTTACTCCAAAATATCGGTCTTACTGGTACAGAGAAATGAAACTCACAAACTGAGAGATACCTGGGATGAGTTCATGTTCTCAGAAACTGAAGCATGAATTTTAGGAACAATGGAGTCCAAAGGCAGAATGTATTTATTGGGAGAAAGACAGCTTCTGTCAGAGAGGGACAGAAGAGGAACTGAGCAGGTTGTCAAGGAATCTGCCTTTTCTAGAGAGTTTCACAGAACAAAACCATGTGGCAAAGAGGGTCAAAGGTGGGAAACCTGGGAATTCACAGGATGGCATGACTTGGGACAAAAATAGGGTCCCCAACAAGATCACAAGTATAATTGCTCAGGTAAATTAGATTAAATCAGGATCAAATAGGGAAGCAAGTCATGTAGCCAGAGGACATGAATACTGGGGCTTTTCCTGTAGGGTGTTGGTTTAGTGACTCTTCCTGTTTTTTTTTTTTTTTTTTTGTTTGTTTGTTTTTTAAGTTGATTGATATCTATTTAGAATATCAGTCCCTGTTGTCTGTCCTTAAGGAGGTATGTGGCCACATTGTTTGATCTTTTGTCTTGAAGTCTGGCCACAGCAGGAGGGCCCGTGTCTCTGCCATTGCAGAGATCTTGCCTTCCATATTGGGCCTTTGAGGGTCTAGCCTTCTGTCACTCCTTATGATATTTCTATCTAACTCAGCTGCCTACAACATAATGACACAAAAACGTCTTCTTCCTCCAGATAAACATCCTAGTGATACAGGGAGAAAAACTGATCTCGGGTAGATGACCTCCAAACAATATAGTGAACCTCCAAATAACATAGGGAAAAAACTATCTCTGGACATGACCTGGACAAGTTCGTGTTTTCTAAAACCGAAGAATGAATTTTAGGAACACATGGAGGTTATGAGCAGAGTATATTTATTGAGGGAAAGAAAGCTCCTGTCGGAGAGAGAGACAGGAGTGGGGCCAAGCGGGTTGTTCCCTGGAGCTGTCTCTCCCAGGGACTTTTACAGTGTAAAACCATGTGGGGCTAAAGTAGAAAAAGGGGGAACTCGCTTAGGTGGATGTGGGGTGGGACAACACTATGGTCAACCAATGAGATTAAAAGACCATTGCTCAGGTAAAATTGATTATGCCCAGAACCAAATGGGGAAGCCAGTCACAGAGTAAGCAGGCATGAACATGGGACAGGGTCTCTTCCTATTGGGGGTTGGGCGAGTGACTCACTTGGGTCTTTCTAGGTGATGATACTTATTTAGAATATCAACCCCAGATGCTAATCTTTTAGCATTTGTTTGGCCTTTAGGTCTTCAGGTCTGGTTCACAGTGGGAACATCCACCCCTCCCACAGTTGTAAGGCATCTCGTCTTCTGTGCTGTCTCCATCAAGGGCCTGGCCCTGTCTGATTGCCTATAATATTTCTATCTAATTTGGCTACCTGCAACATTATGAGGTCAGAAATGGTTTGTCCACACAATCCCTCAGGAACTCCCATTGTAAGAGGTGCTGCAGAGCTGTTGCTAAAACTCCTAGAACACACTCACCCTGCAGTCCCTACAGCCGGGGAAGGCATAGAAATAAGATGCAAAATTTTACTCTTGATTTCTGCCACCATTTAAAACCCTCTGACCCGAAATAGCCATAAGCCCACTGGTTGCACAAACAAGAGCATAAAAGACAAGATACAGATGTTCAGAGAAAGGCCTTCCTTATACCCTAAGCACACAAATGCTGTTAGTGGACAAAAATTAATACGTATTTTTAGCACTACGCTCTCTCCAAAAGTTTGATTTGTGTACATGCAACAGCTCTTCTCTTTGCTTTTGTTTAGCTTTTAGGGTTGTTACAGTGGGGAAAAGAACCCAGGGCTTCATGTTTAGTTCAAACACTGAGCTATAACCACACTGTACTTCTCTTTGTTTGAAAATTGAGTTTCTGTAACCCGAAGAAGAAATACTGCTTTTCATAATACTCAAGTAATCTAGAATACAATATATTTATAAAAAGAAATCAGTGTTAAAATTCTGAAGTGTGATTGGTAATTTGCTTACATTCTAGGTCATTTGTATCACAAAGTTTGTGGAAAAGTGAGGATACCACCGTACTGAAAGCTAAAATCAGGTACATAGAGTTGACATAATTTGGACAGATGTTAGATAATGAAATTTAAATCTAAAAATGCATGGTTTCAAAGGTATTAAACTCCTCAGAATCACATCTTGCATCATTTTACAATCAAATGAAAGTAATTTCCCCTCAATTAAGCAAGTGTGATTGAGAGATACAATCATGTGCACAATCCTGTAATTTTACGTTACACTGTTGGGCTGGGCTTCTGAGCATTCTGCTTGCTCTGCCTGATGCTGTGATGTGTTTTTGTGACTGATAAGATCTAGTGAAACTGGATTTACTTTACATTCTTGCCATGTGTGTGACCTTAGGTAACTCTTGGTCATATATGTGAACTGCATTTAACACATTTGTAATATGAACAAATAAGGCTTATAATACTCAAATGTTACACAAGTGTGATTCATATATCAAAATCCTCTCGTATACAATATGTTTTATTCATGCTTGGGTTCACGTGGGCAAGCTTCATATATGAATGTATGCACATAGACTACATTGAGATTTTTTTTTTTTTTTTTTTTTGTGGAACCAGAGATTGAACTCAGGGCCTTGCACTTGCCAGGGAAGCACTTATTCTACTGAGCCATCTCCCTGGCAGTAATTTTTTATGTGTGGTTACCTACAGATAGTGATATTTTGTCTGTCTTTATGCTTTTGTTGCCACATTTTTTTCAATTTTGTACTATTTATTCAACAATTTGTATATTTTTTCATAATAAATAAAACTAAGAGGAATTATTTTAAATATATAATATCTATTATATAATAGGATATATATTATTATATATAAGCTCTTTAATATATCAGCATTCCTTTGTCAAATTTTTTCTTTGCAATATATATTTGAAGCCCATCCCAGTGTTACAAATGTTGCCTTCCAAAATATCTTCTAATGATTTTAATATATTACTTTAATGTTTGTTTTTGTTTGGTGTAATACTTATTTTTTGTCATCTTAAATGTAGATTTTAATTTTTTTCATAATGTTTCCTACTACTGAAACACCTCTCATTTTCATTCTGCTTTTTTTTTTTTTTTTTTTTTTTTTTTTTGCCTTTAAAGTGAAAGTCAAACTTAGCATGTCCAAAGATTTCCATCTGGAATATTCAAATCTTTGATCCAAGGGTCTCATTGTATTGCTTTTCTAGCTTAGGTGGTATGGCTGATGATTTATTTTTAAATTTTTACATATCCATTTTCAAAGCATTTCCCTGAACCCTAATCCCACTCTGTGGAAGAACACACTGGGTAACAGGATAACCCAAGGCCAATCCTAGCGAGTAATTGAGCTGCAGTTTGACTCCAGACAATGTAGCCCTGGGGGCACACAGCCTGCATCAGTTCAATATCTCACCATCAACCAGGGAAAGACTGAAGCATGCCTTTCACAGGAGTTCAACTATGCTGTTTCCTTCTACAAGTGGCTGGTTTTATATTGCTACCATGACAAGTCACCAAAACCTAACATTATGGCTTGAAACAACAGAAAAGGATGATCATAGTAGTGGATCATCTCACAGTTGTATCAGTTAGAAATCCAGCGAGTTCAACTGCATCCTCTCTTTTCAGGCCAGTGAGACTGCCTATCGAGATATTTACAGGGCTGCATTCCTTTCTTGAGGCTATAGGCAAGTCTGCTTTTCAGGATTTTCAGGTTACGAGACAATTCAGCGGATGCCTGCCAGCACAGGACCGAGGTTGCCTTGTCCTTCTATCTAGGCTGTCAGGGGGCTTCCACGCAGCTTCTGGTGGCTCCTGCGTGCTTTGGCGCGTGGTGCCTCACCTCCAAAGAGAACTGAAAATTGTTGTGTCTGACTCCTCCTTTTTACCCTTCTGTCTCCCTCTTCCACATCTTTCTTGCTTTCTTTTTTTCCTATTTTAGAAATATATCAATTTTGATTCAAATAAACACTTTTGATAAGCACACTTCTGTGCACTGTTATGACAGCCAATTCAAGACAGCGTGCTGGCGCAAACCTGTAATCTCATCTCTGGAGGCTGTAAACAGGTGGATCACTATGGGTCCAATCTAGTAGTGAGACACTGAATACCCTGTAGACCCTTCCCTGAAATACAAAAAAAAAGAATATAGTCTCAAGGTGAATTTATCAATGCAGTGTCTCAGTGTCTCAGTTACTCCTCTCTCACTGCTGGTAACAAAGACCCAATGCTCAAAATGAAGGAAGGAAAGGTTTATTTAGTTCACAGTTACTGGAGGCTTCAGTCTATACTCTGCTAACTCCATAGCAAAGTGGCACAAGGCAAAGAACAATCTTCCACAATGGTGGCAAAGAGCAGAGAACAAAGGGAGGAGTAACAGCAACAACAGCTTCAGAGAGCAAGACTCCCTTAAGTTGCAGGCAGGCTACCCATCCCAGGTCTGGTGTAGCACTCACACCCATAATCCCAGTGGATCATGAGTTAATCACCAACTCTAGAAATCCACACCATGTCTTACAGGAAGCTTGGGGCAGACAACTAGACACAATCCATACATGTAAGAATGTCAGCATAGGTTTAACCTTTATGGTTGAGTAGCTCTTCATTGTATTAAAAAAGAATCATTTTTATCCATTCCTTGATTGATTGACATTTGAGTTGTTTCCAAGATTTCATTATTAGAGACTGCATTACCATAAAAATGGATGCAAATGTATTTTTGTAGTATGATGTTATTAATTTGTAAAATACCCAGCAGAATACCTAGGTCAAATGAGACCTCTAATCCTAGTTTTCTTGAGGAATCCTTACACTGCCTTCCACACTGGTTGCAACAAACTACACCCCCACCAGCAGTGAAAAAGGGTCCTCACTCCCCAAACAGTCCCTCCGGCATTCGTTATTAGGTGATTTCTTGATGATCGCCATCCTTTCTGGAGATGGAATTTGGGCATTATTTTAATTTACATCTCTTGAATGACAACTAATGTTGAAAAATTTCCAATTTATTTACTTGCCATTTGTGTTTCTTCCTCTGAGAAGTGCATATTCATCTCTGATGCCCATTTTGGATTCAGTTTCTAAATATGGGGGACTATCTGATTTTTTAAAATTCTTTATATGTTCTAAATATTAGGCCCTTATCTAAGGGACTACTGAATAAAACATTTTCCTACTCTGTGAATTATATTTTTACTTTATTGGAAAGGAAGTTATCTTTTTCTCAGGGAATGTGTTTGGCTCCTTTATTAAAAATAAGGTGGCTCAATGTACTTGGAGTTGTTTATCTTCTAATTTGTTCCATTCATTCTTAGGGCTAATTTATTTTGCCAGTACCATGCTGTTTTGACCACCTAAGTTTTGTAGTATAATTTCAGGTCAGGGATTTTGCAGCCTCCTGCCTTACCTTTAAGGTATAGGATTATGTTTGGTATTCTAGATTTCTTCTGGTTCATAATGAATTTTAAGAATATTTTCTCTGCTTCTGTGAGTTATGCTAGTGATATTTTGATTAAGATTGCATTACATCTGTATGACAATGCTGGGAGTATGGCATTTTTTTTTTGAATTTCAATTTTAGTTTATTTAAGCTGATTCTGTTTTTCTGATGTGAGAATTTGCCAGTATAAATTTCCTTATTTCATCCTATCCCTTGTGTTCCTGTTTGTTGTATCAGCATTATCATTTAGTTATAGATATTTAATTTCTTCTTTAATTTTGTATGTGACTCATTGGTTATTCAGTAGGGTGTTGTTTAATTTCCAAGTGGCGCTTAAGCAGTTTTTCACGTTTTACCCATTGATTTCCAATCTCATTACACTATTTTCAGATAATATGCATGGAATAATTTCAATTCATTTGCATTTATTTAAGCATGTTCTGTGAGACAGTTAACAGTATTTTTTGTAAAACACCACATGTGCAGCTGAGAAGAATATGTATCTTGATGCTGTGTGGTGGTCCACCCTGTAGATACCTATTAAGCCGTTTTGTTCACAGGTTGGTTCAGTTCTGGTATTTATGCTGGTCTTTGGTTGATCTGTCTATTTGGGACAATGGAGAATTAAAGTATCTTATTACAATTGTGCTAGTTCTTACTTTTCTTTTTTTCTATTTTCTCATTTTTATCTTTTTTTAAGGTTTTTTTTTTGTTTTTGTTTTTTTTTTTTTTTTTTTTTTGCGGAACCAGGGATTGAA
>NW_004524582.1:6446875-6449751 GCF_000260255.1 Octodon degus | reverse complement strand
TTTCTTGGAGTTTATCCTTAATGAGTATGCAATGATCTTTATCTCTTTGAATCAGCGTTGGCTTGAAATTCACATTGTCTGTGAATAGCTGCTCCTGCTGTTTTCTGGGTTTTTGTGCTATAAAGAACTGTTTTCCATCTTTTAACTTTCAGGCAATGAATAATTTTTCAGTTAAATGTGTTTCTTTTGTGCTACTTATTGTTGGATCTTGCATCTTGATCCATTCTGTCAGTCCCTTTCTTATTACTGATGAACTGATCATTTGTAACGATTGTTACATTGGGTATGTTTTGCCTTATCCCTTCTCTATTATTTTAGCGTTTTTGGAACCCTGTCTTTTTCCTGTTTCATTGCTTACCTTTCCTGGTAGCTTCCATCTAATAGAGTTTTTGGAATTGTAGCCCTCCTTATCTCTTTCTAAAATATCCCTCAGAGCATCTGGAGATATCTCTTTGTGGTCATGAATTTCTTAGGTTGCACTTTCTCATGGATGTCTCTAATTTCTCCATTGATTTTTTGAAAGATAGTTTTGCAGTAAACATGAATTTGGGTTGGAGATTGTTTTCTTTTAAGTGCATAAATACTTGACTCCAAGCCCTCCTTGACTTTAGGGTTTGTGTTGAGAAGTCTTCTGTGATTCCAGTGGAGATTCCTCTATAGTAGGTTTGTTTCCTTCTTGTGGCGAATTTTTTAAATTAATTTTATTGAGAAAAAATTGCAATGTGACAGCTTCAAAACAGGTTGGTAGAAGAGTTACAACAATTAATACACTGCATATTGTTTCTTTGTGGTGAATTTTTGAATCTTGATTATTGTGTGCTTTGGTGTACATCAATTTTGGTTGGCTATTTGGAGCTCTGTATGCCTCATTTATTTGTATGTTAACTTCTTTGTCCATGTTTGCTGTGATGCTTTCTGCCATTAACTTTCATGAAAAGTATTTTGATAGCATTGAATTATTTCTGGTTTTCTTGTTGACTCCAATAATTTTATGGGGCTTTTTCTGCCTCATCTTGCAGCTCTTGGATGGATTTTTCATGATATTTTACTATTTTTAAGAAATCTTTTTTCTTTTTTGTGGTCAGTAACTGGAATGCTGTCTTATAGATCTGATATTCTTTATTTATCTTCATTCAATATGCTGCATACATTTCAAATGGAATTTTTAGATCCTTGGCTGTCTGCTTTGTGGATCTGTTTCATGGATTCTGTACTTCCCCTCTGCTGAGCACTGATGGTTTCCATCATTTTCCATGGTTTCCTCCATTTTTTCAATTGTGTCTCTTCTAGATTACTTGGGTATGCCTTTCATTTTGATCATAATTTATTTATTTTTAACCTGAGAGAATTTTTCTTCTTTTTTAAAGTTTTTAAAGTATTTTATTTAGATTGAAAAAGAGGAATGGTCTAGTTGGTCTATACTTCATCACTCCCACTGACAGATAATTATCTATTTGTCTCCAATTTCTTTAGGCCCTGTGAGCAGACACTGAATGCTCTTCACCTTAGACTACTTGCCAAGGGTGGTTGTTACCAATAGCCTTGCAAAATACATGCAGCCTCACTCTGGAGCAATAATGTGAACTCCTCACACTCAAAGAGCCCTACCCAGTAACGCATGCTATGCATACTCAGGTGGCATCCTGCCAAATTCCTGTCATCTTGTGGTTACTGGAGCTCAGAAAGCTGTGGCAAAAAAAAAATACTAATCTGTGATTTTTTTCCCCACTTCCAGGGAACTGTGATAGCTGCCCCCCAAAAATCTCATATCCTAATAGTTTTTGATAAGGAAAATGTGTATATCTATAAAACCAAGAATATGGGAATAACAGAGATTTCATAACTCTAAATTTGTACTAGTAGATTTTTCAGAATATTATGGTCACCCAATGAAAAGTCTGTTTTAAATTATTTATTGACTTTTTTTTCTATAGCCACATCTATTTACTTCTGCTGCTATTACTTTAGAAAGATGCAGTGTGTGGTTTCTGATTTTTCTGACACATTCTCTGGAGCTGTCTGTGGTTGGATTTTGTTTATGTATATTGTCAACTTCTATTTTCTATTTTAAAAAATATTGTATTTTTTTTCACATGTTGTTGCTCTTCTCAGTTTTCTCTTATTGCTGGGACAAAATACCTGACACCCAAATTTAAGGAAGGACTGGTTTATTTGTCTCACAGTTTGTGGAGATTTCAGTCCATAATTGGCTGACTCCAAATAGAGTGGCACATGCTGAGGGTAGCAGTTGATGGCAGTTGAAAACAGCAAAACAGTGAGAGCAAAAAGGAAGGAGCAGCAGCAGAAATCTAGCCTCCCTCATGTTGCATTCAGGCTATCCACAACAGTGCAAGTGTGGCCCTCACACCCATAATCCCATCATTACATCATAAATCAATCACAAACTCTAGGAATCCTCCCTATGACAGCATGAGGCTTGGGGGCGAGTGACAACAAGACACAAACCATAACAGTGCTGGTAGGTTTCTTATGGTAGATAGCTTTATCCTTAGTCTTGAGGTTCCCTAGGACATGTCTATCCCTCAGAGATGTCTTCTAGCTATAGATAGTTCTTGCCCTTTGTGTCTGTCCCATGAACACACCCTTACAGTTTATTAGAGATGAGAAGTTCCTATCCATTTGGCTCAGTACTATGTTCTCTGGTACTGGACGATGGTGGTGGTTATGACTCAAAATAATCACAGTGTTGTTACACAAGTGAGAAAAACTGTTACATGTTTAACACTGTGGCTAAAGTAGTACAATTATCCATAACAACATCACCAAGCACAGCCTAGCAACTGATAAACTGTGTCGATTATTAACTTGGTATCTTTAACCATAGTAGCAAATTCTACAGTTATACAACAAAATCA
>NW_004524582.1:6443463-6446444 GCF_000260255.1 Octodon degus | reverse complement strand
GAAAGAATGAAAGAGAAATCAAGGCTGTTTGTCTGCCTGTGCTGCTGGACAAGTTGGCCACCCATGTGGAGCCTGGGTGAACCCAACTCCTATCTCTCAGCTAACTTTCCCCTAGTCTGCTCCTCTAGTGCTGGCAGTCTCCTGTGGCTGGATGTCTCTTCCCTCCTTCCACTCTGGGACTTGGGCAGCAAATTGATCCAGGACTGTTCTGCTGCTGGGGTTCACCCCAAATGTTTGAAGATAAATGGTAACCCTGCCCACCCATCTGTTACATGTGTCTATTTACTGCAAAATAGCACTACCCTGATGCACCTTGTTGACAACTGTTGGCTCTGCACAGCCCTCTGGGAAACATTGTGCTAACAGGTGGCCCTGTTCCACCTCGGCATGCTGTGCCTTCTCTCCTTATCTTTGCCTTCTGTTTGCCAGGCTCAGGTGATTAAATTAGATCCAGCCAAGTAATATAGAAAAATCACTCTATTTTAAGGTAAAATAATTAGCAATCTTTCTTCATTTTTGTTTTTTATTAGTACAAGCTTGCAGTACATAATTACATTTACCATGAGACCTTGGTGCAGATACACAACACATCTTATTTCTTTTCTCCTTCCTTTTCCTCCTGTCACCTGCCTCTATCACTTGTCACCACCACTTTTGCGAAGATCTATCCCTCTTCCAACTATCTTTTATTTTACTCTTAAAATTACTTATGTTCTGGAGTTTTTCTAGAAGTTAAACCAAGAACTATTTAAGCTAATTATTTTATGTAACATTATGGTCTCAAGATGCATCCATTTTTGTATGGATGATTGAAATCTGTTCTTTTTATGACAGTAATACTCCCTTTTATATAGACATGTTTTCTTCTTCCATTCACCTGTCTATAGGTATATAGTTTGCTTTCAAGGTTTACCTATTGTGATTTTGCTACTACATAAATGTGGGTATGTATGTGCCACTGTAATAGGATGTCTTGAACTCTCTGAGGCTAGTTAGTAATATTAATTTCATCTAAGTACATCAGTATATAGATTCACCTAACTAAATAATCAGAGAACATGGAAATGGAAAGTATATCTCTAGAAGTCTCTTCACCAGGTTTTCTTTCGAATAGTCTGTTACTTCCCTGTTTTGCTTTTCTAATCTGAAAATACAGTGTTTTAAAATATTTATTCTGCATTTGCTATGTTAATTTTCCCAGCAAGAGAGCTAAAGTAAACTTATTTTATCTCCACTTGTGCTGTGAATAGTAGTAAGGTTTTTCCCATCATATTTTTAACTGCATTTTATGAAGATATATTTTCATTTCCCAAAGGCTTTTAAAAATAGGGATTTTTTTAAAAAAGTTTATTTTTCTTAGGTAGTCAGACCATTATATCACATTTCCTTTTAATTGAACAACCTGTCTAGTAGCATTTTAAATAGGCAACAATATTTACCTATTTTCACACTGCCCTTGCATAACTATTTTTATATATTCCTTGGAAATTCTCCACATTTATATCACGTATAACTGTAATCACAGTACATATATAACACTTTGTTTTCCAAATTCAAAATTATTTTAACAGATTATTTTATACACTCTACTCAGATGAACTTTCCCCTGGAAAAGCAATATACCACCTTCAAAGCATGTTTCAAACAACTCCCTGGAGCATGCTTCTGTCAATTTATTGTTTCAAATATCACCTGTACTAATGTGATCACATATTTTATGTATTTTATTACAGCATAATAAGAAATTTGTCATCTCACCTTTAGCTCATGTTGACCCTGACTTCATTTGTTTTCAAGTGAATGACGGCATTTAGTATTTCAAGAATAAGATGAAATACAACTTCCCTTTAGGAAATTGTCCTAGACTGTTTTAAAGTACTTCTCTCTTGTGTGCCCATAAAAGTATTCCTATAATTTTATTATAGCAGTTTTGGGTTATTCTAATTGTCTGTTCCTTTTTATAACTCTCACCTTAACTTTATATTCCTTGCATGCAAAACCTGCACCTACAAGTTGATTTACTGGAACTGGCTTGGGTTTGGTTGCAAATAGCAAAAGCTTCCCAAAAGTTAATGGATTAAAATAATACAGGTATATTTCATCTGCAAATTGCATGGGAAGCTGGAGGCTCTCTTCTGTGTTCCTTGCATGAAGTTGCCATTCTTTCTACTGTTGTGAGTGGCAGAGGGTGAGAGAAGGCACAAGTGTAGCTAAGTCTACAATGACATGTAGAGCATCGCCTTGAGATGACTCATGACCCCTTTGCTCACCATGCAAAGAGGAAAACCAGAAGGCCATAGATACCTTTAAGAGGAAAGAATGTCAAGTCTTACCCCACATAGTGGAAGGAAGAAGAGCTATAAATAGAAGAGCTAACAGCCCCAGACTCTCAGGTATGTTAGGAACAGTTTCTATCCTTCAGAAATTATCTGTTACAACAATAACTCCCAACAGGATGGCTCTTGAAGCTGGAGACTTTAGGAGGTCTGTTACCTTTCTATTGCTATGACAGGTTTAAAGGAGGAAAAATTTGTTATGGCTTCAGACTGGTAAGTGGTTCCATTGCTTTTTGGCTGTGAGGCATAAACCTGGTGGAAGGTCTTTTTTGCTGCTTACCTATGGCAACTGTGAATAAGAGAAAGGGGGAGGGAGAGAGGAGAGAGAAAGGGAAGAGATAATGAGCTGGAGGATTTGTTTCTTCTGATTTTATCCTGTCTGGGTCCCCAGATAATCGCATAATTTTGTGTATGTTCAATGTAGGTCTCTCCATGTCCCACACAAGAACAGTCTCCAAAACAGGCTAATCAAATTGACAAACAAGATTAACCATCACAGGGGGTAAAACAGACTATGTTGATGGAACCTTCACAATGGGATTATTAGCCTTATGAATGACTTCACACTTCTCTCTCTCCCCTCCCCTCTTTTCCTCTCCCCCTCTTTTCCTCTCTCCCTCTCCCTCTGTCTCTCTCTATGTCTCT
>NW_004524582.1:6412482-6443204 GCF_000260255.1 Octodon degus | reverse complement strand
ATATAAAATTTAAATTTGAGACACAACACCATCTAGTTTCCTAAATGAGTCTTGATATTGCTACCCTCATGCCTGAGACTACTGGGATGCATTACTGTGACTTCTTTCTATATGAATATACAATGAGAAGTTAGAAATCTGCAAAGCAAGAGTAAGTCCTAGGAGACTTCAATAATAAGAATTTGTTGTCTCACAGTGCTATGGAATAAAGTCTAATATCAAAGTGTCATCAGGGCTGATTGCTTCCAAATATTGGGAGAGAAAGAGCTGTTCTATGTCTCTCCCTGAACTTTCTTCCCATTTTACCCACCCCATTTTCTCCTCAGGTGTGAATAGGTGCAAACTTTCTACTTTTGTACAACATTGTGAAGTGATGTATTAATTAAAGAGGGTAAATGCATGGGAAAATATTTGCAAACTACTAAAACCGATTTTAAATCAAATTTAAGATTCTATTTTATAAACACTGGGACAAAATGATGCAATAAAACTTTTGAGGAAAATCATTGGCTTGTTCAATATCCTTGAAATTATTATGCAAACATGTTTTTAGAAGGCATTTTGATAATGTATATTAAAATTTATTCATTAAATTTATTTATACCAAGTTATCACATTGTATGTGAGTTAGCTCAAGTAAATAGAACCTGGGAAAATAAGTTTAGGAAGAAAATATTCATTCTATCCTTTATGCAATGAAGAAAAATTGTAATTATTTTCCTCTACTTAGCATCATAGTATATGACATGTCTATTAAAATGAGTTTGAATTATATATAAAATATGGGCAACAATCATAATTTAACCTCTTATTCAAAAAAATTACTATTTGTCCATAAAATTACATACTGTTATGGGTTGAATGATGTCCCCTAAAATATTAAATGAAGTTCTAAATCCCAGTATTTCCGAACATGAACTTATTTGGAGGTAGGACATTTTTCTCAAGTAATTAAGTTCAAATGAGTTTAAAATGGATTCTGGAATAACCTAATCGAACACGACTCACTTCTACCACAATATTTTAATCCGATACAGCAAAATCCTTATCTCTGATTTGTGTTTCTCGTCACTAGAAGCTCCTTTTATTTTTGGTACTGGGAACCACCCTGAGGATCTGGCACTTGGGAAGCAGGCGCTTGTGCTACTGATCTACATCCGTGATCCCAGAAGTTAATTTTTTATATCTTCTATTTCTTTCATTTTATATTTTCTATTTGTCTCATTTGCCTCATGAATTGGTCTCAAATTCATATTTTCTTTTAAATACTTGAATCATTATCATAGTATAGTTATTATAGATATTCTTAACTAAACCCACAATGTCTCTGTGGGCCTGTGTTTGTTTCCATTTAAAAGTTTTTACACCAGTCATGAGTTTTATTAGTTCCATTTTTGTCATTTTTAGCAAAAGTTTTTGTTTTATAGTTATGCATTTGAGAGGGGAGGTGGCAAGATGTCACAGTGCAACGCAGCAGAGAAAGAACCTCTCTGAGTGTTGACATCCAGACACTGGAATATAGCAATGTGGGGAAGATAAGAAGGAGGGAAGTAGGCCGGCCAGATAGCTCAGCAGATTAAAGCATCCACATAGGCAGACACAGGGGTTGAGGGTTTGATCTAGCCCTGCCATGTGGGCCCCACCCACAGGGAACACTGAGACAGTGATTAAGACTGGGTGTGGTGCCATGTGCCTGTAATCCCAGTGCTTGAGAGGCTGAAAAACAGGAAGGATCACTACAAGTCCAGCATGTGCAGTGAGACCCTGTAGCCCCTGTACTAAACATAAATAGATAGATAAATAGATAAACAGGAAGGAGTCAAGTCTCCCCAGACCCAGGAAAGAAATGATGCATCAATTGAAGCCCAGGGAGAGGGTGAAGAGAGAAACTTCAATGAAGAAGAAAGAGGTACCCAATCGCGTCTTGATCCTCAACATCAGGAAACACTGTGTGAAGGGAGGAGCAAACCAAACCTACAGACATATGGTGAGTGCTGGTGACCCCAAAGGCCCCCATCGAGACACACAGCAGTGCAGGGGACCAGCTGACGTGAAGGACTGCACTAGCTGCTATTGAGTGCTGAGGGCTTGGCCCCAGACCGCAAGAGCCATTGGCAGGGAAGCATCTAGGAAAGATGCTCCTAGAGCTCAGAGCTCAGAGTGGCTGCTGGCACCACCTAGGGGCTCTCAGATGGGCTATAGTCAGGCATCTCATAATCAAGATTCCAGAAATTCAATACAAGAATAGAATATTAAAAGCTGTTAGGAAAAAGAAACAAATAACCTATGTATGTAAATCCATCAGAATCATGGCTGATTTCTCAGCACAAACACTTAAGTCAAGGAGAACTTGGAGTAGAGCACTTCAAGCTCTAAAGAAAAACAACAATCAACCCAGACAGAAGTACCCTGCAAACTATCTTTGAAAACTGATAGAGAAATGAGATATTTCCATGATAAAAAGCAGCTACGAAAATTTATGACCACCAAACTATCACTACAAAATGTTTTGAAGAACCTTCTAGAAAAAGAAAACACAAGCTGTATAATTATTTATTTCTTTACTCTTGGTCATTCTGCCTACTACCCCAATAGTTGTCCACACTTTGGTGCTTTTCAGAGCCCCTTAATTCAATTTTCAATAGCATCAGCCTCTTTACAATGAGTTCCCATTCTCCACAGGTTCAAGAGTCCAATGAACTTTGACATTCCCTTTCTTCCTGCTGCACATAAAGTGGCATTCAATAAAATATAATGGTGGTAATATGACACATCCTATTCATTTCCTTATTTCACAGTAGCTTTCCACTCTCTATCATCCAATATCTAAAAGTGATAATTTCATGGATTTTGTCTTATTTTGGTTATTAGCAACAAAACTTTAAATTTAATGCTTCATAAACCATTATATGAAGGGAAGTGAATTATGTAATACATTTTAAAAGAGTTTATGCTATCATTGATGAAATGGTGATAATGCTAAACTTGAATTATATTCTCATGTATTAGTTCAAAGATACATGAAATTATATCTAATTCATGCATAATTTTTGAGTTCAATAATTTTATTTCATAAAAGAAAAAGTACATAGTTCTTACAGAAATTTAACTAAAATACCTTGTTTCCCAGTCATGTCTCTTTACTAAAATATTGTACCATTAATGAAAATTTTTCTAAAATTTGGTAAATTTTACTAAAATGATTCATAAAAAGTTATGAAAATTTACAAATATTTTAATTAATATTTCAAGATGTAATATATTTTTCTAGTTATCACAGAAAATGCAGTTTTATGTAGAAACATATCTTGATGTATAATTCTTTATTTTGATTAATTTTAAAGAATATAAAATAGTAATAGAAAAATAAAAGCCAACAGCTTTTGAAACGATGTTAGATTTCACTAAACAAAGTAATAGGAATTCAACAATGGTTGTATTACCCGATGCTGTCTTCATATTATTTGTTCAGATTACCATATAGAAAGGTGTGAGATTCATGTAAAGAAAAAAAAAATCAATAACAAAGAAGTTATAAAAATTCAAGAGGGAAAAAAATCAGAGTTAAAAAGAAATTAAGCATCCATTGCTCCTTTCAAAAGACCAGCCAAAATTGAAAACACAATTATCCAAACTATTTTGCATATATACCTCAATATAGTTGTTGCCCTTCTTTCATTTGTCCTTTTCCTCATCCCAGTTTTTCCTTCTCACTGAATAATTTCTTTTTCTTTCACAGTATCTGTTGTTCCTTTTAGATTTTCATTACTCTTTCAAGTTCTCACACCAGCAAAATAATACAATGTTTGTGTATGTGAATCTGATTTATTTCGCTTCTCAGTGTAGTCTTCAGCTGCTTCAAAGCATCTACAAGAGCCTCAAATTTGTACTTTATAATACATGAATAATATGCCATTGTGCAAAAATACATATCTTTTTTAATTTATTTCTCAATTGATGGACATTTGGATTATTTACAAGACTCAACTGTGACATATTGCTCTTCTATAAATATAGATGCACATATATTGATGTGGTATTATGATTTTAGCTCATTTGGAAAAATACGTAAGAGGGGAATAGCTGGTATGAATGGGACCTCCAATCTTAGTTTTTTGAGGAATCTCCATTCTGATTTCTATGATGGTTGTACCAGACTACAATCAAACCAATAGTGGAGAAGAGCTCCTTTTTCCCCACAGCCTCTCCAGTATCTGTTATTGGTTGACTTCTTGATGATAGCCATTCTTTCTGGCACAATAAGGTATCTCAGTCTTGTTTTAATTTCATCTCTTGAATGACTAATGATGTAAAACATTTTTCATGTATTTATTTGCTGTCTGTATCTCTTCATTTGTGTCTCCATTTTCTAATCTGTTCCATTGATGCTCAGGTCTGTTTTATGCCAGTACCATACTGATTTTATCACAGTAGCTTTGTAGTATAATTTCAAGTTAGGGATTGTGATGTCTCCTGCCTTTCCTCTGTTGTCTTGTGTTGCTTTTGCTGTTCTAGTTCTCTTCTGATTCCAGATAAATATGAGGAATGTTTTTCTACATCTGTGAGGTATATTAATTATACTTTAATTAGCATTGAATTTAATATGTATAACAATTTTGGAAGTATTGCTATTTTCTTAATATTGGTTCTTCCTATCCAGGAACAAGGAATATCTGTCCATTTTCTCAAATCTTCTTTGATCCTCTTTATCAAGGTACTATAAATACCATTGTATGAAACTTTTACTTCCTTTGAGCGATTGATTCCTAAGTATTTCATTTTATTTGGATATTAATGTGAAAGGTATGGTTTCCATAATTTCTTGCTTCTTGCATTTGTTGTTTGTGTATAGAAATACTACTGATTTTTGAGAGCAGACTTTGTATTCTGCTACATTACTGAATTTAGTTATTAAATCTACAAGTCTCTTACTGGAGTTTTTGGGGTCTTCTTTGTACAGTATCATGTCATCTGTAAACAACAATAATTTCACTTCTTTCTTACCAGTCATTAAACCTTTATTACTTCCTCTGGTCTAATTACTCTGGCTAATATTTGCAGAACTATATGGAACAGGAGTGGTTAGAGGGCATCCTTGTCTTGTTCCTGATTTAAAAGTAAAGGCTATCAATTTTTGTCCATTTGTAGATGGTTTTTATCAGAATGAGGTAAAGACCATCCATTCCAACTCTCCGTTACATTTTTATCATGAATGAGTGTTGGACTTTGTCAAAAGCTTTATCTACATCTATTGAGATGATCATGTGATTTTTATCTTTGGCCCTATTGATGTGGTATATTACATTTATGTTTTTGTGTATATTAACCCATGCTTGATTTCCTGGGATGAATCCCACTTGGTCATGATGCATAATCTTCTTGATGGATTGCTGCAGTTTGCTAGTATTTTATTGAAAAATTTTGCATCTACATTCATTAGGGAGATTGGCCTATACTTCTTTTTTGGTTGGGTCCTTCACTACTTTTGGTATGAGAAATTTCTCTTGCCTCCCTGAATGTGTTTGGCAAAATTGTTTTCCTTTCAATTTCATTGAAGAGTTTGAGAAGAGTTGGCATTAGACCCTCCATAAATTTCTTATATAATTTAGCTATGAATCCATCAGGACCTTGGCTTTTCTTTGTTGGCAGGTATATTATTACATTTCCAATTTTACTGGATGATATTGGGTTGTTTAGAATATTTATATCTTCTTCATTTAACTTTGGTCATTAATATTATCTAGGAATCTGTGTATTTCTTCTGTATTTTCCATTCTGTGAGAGTAAAGATTTTGGAAGTCAGTATTGATAATCAGATTTTCTAAACAAGTCTGTAGTGATTTCATGCTTTTCATTGCTTTTTGCATGAATTTGAATTTTTCTTTCCTGTTTAAAAATTAGATTAGCTAGGGGTTTATCAATTTTATTTATTCTTTCAAAGAACCAACTCTTGTACTCATTAATTCTTTGTATCCTTTTGTTTGTCTCCACTGCACTTATTTTTGATCTGATCTTTATAATTTCTTACCTTCTTTGAGCTTTGGACTTGACTTGCTCTTTTTCTAAGAGTTTGAAGTGTATCATAAGATTGTTTATTTGGGTGTGTTCTGTTTTCCTGATGTGAGAATTTATCACTATATATATCCCTCTTACGACAGCTTTCATTGCAACCCACAGGTTCTGGTAGGTTGTATTTCCATTTTCATTAGATTGTAAATATTGTTTAATTTCGTCTTTAATTTCACCTGTGATTAATTGATTGTTCAGGAGGGTAATATTTAGTTTCCATATGTACATGGAGTTTTTTTGCTGTTTCTTTGGCAATAATTTCCAGTTTTGTTGCACTATGGTTAGATAATATGCATGGGATAATTTTGATTCCTTTGTATTTACTTAAGCAAGTTCTATATGCTAGCACATGATCTATTTTGAAGAAGGTCCCATCTGCTGCTGAGAAAAATATATAATCTGATTCTATTGGGTGGTGCACTCTGTACAGGTCTACTAATGAGATGTTAAAGTACCCTAATAAAATTATTTTATTGCTCATTAGATTTTTTATGTCTGTTAATATTTGTCTTTTATTGTTAGGTGTTCCTATGTTTGGTACATATATATTTATATTTGTCATCTCTTACTCTCACAATTTTCCCTTAAGAAGTTTGTATTGAACTTCTTTGTCTATTTTAATCACGCTTCATTTGAATTTGACAATGTCAGCAATAAGAATACCTACCCCTACTTTTTCTGAGTTCCTGTTGCATGCAGTATTGTTTCCATCTTTTGACATTCATTCTGTTAATTTCTTTTTGAGTTAAATGTGTTTCTTGCATGCAGTATATTTTGGGGTTTTGTTTCTTTTTCCTCTCTGCCAGTTTGCTTCTTTTGATTGGTGAGTTGAGTCCATTTATGTTAATAGTGATAACTGGCAAATATTGTCTCTGTCATGTTGTTTTTCTGCTTTAAGATCCCAACTTTTACCCTATGTTTAATTGCTTGCTCTACTTGATTTTTCTCTTCTGTTGTTGAGGTTGTGATCATCATTTTCTCTTTCTACAGTTTCTTTCAGTACTTGATAGGGTTGCTTTGGTTGTCCCAAATTTCTTCAGTTGTTCTTTTTCATGGAAGTACCTAATTTCACCATTAAATTTGATAGTTAGTTTCAAGGATACATCAATCAGGGCTGAAAGTTGTTTTCTATCAAGACCTCAAATATCTCAAATGAAGATATTCTTGATGTGTTGTCTCTGTCAAGAAATCTGTCTTTCTATTCGGCTTTCTATTATAAGTAATGTATTTCATGTCTCTAATAGTTTTTAATATTCTGTTCTTTTGCTCAATTTCTGAGGTATTAATTATTTGTCTGGGTGATGATTTATTTTTATTATGGCCAAATGGAATTCTGTATTTTTTGGTTATCTTTATATTAGATTCTTTACCCAAGCTCGATATCTGCAAACACACATTTTATGTCTTTGCATTATCTCCAGCTGTTTCATTGATACCTATTAGTCTTATATAATTTTTCTTTGCATCATCTTCAAGCTGTTGTATTATTTCATGGTTTCTCATTATTTTTCAGAGATGTTTCCTTTTCTGTTTACAACCAGCAGCGAGTCTAAAAGTTTATTTTCTGTTTTATTCAACTGGTTTTGCCTGCCTTCAATAGAATTCTTAATGTCCTGGATATCAGTTTGAAACTGTTTTTGTATTCTAATTCTTTCCTGTCTTGGGTATCCAGTTTCTATCATTTTCATATTCCCTTCATTTTTTAAAATCTGTATCTTTCTTAGATGTATGAAATAATTCTTCCATGATTGTTGTCATTTCCTTTTTTACCTGAGAGATTATTTCTGATCTGATTTCCTCCATAGCTCAATGGATTTGTTTTGTTTGCTATCATCTCAGAAATTTCATGTGTGTGACTTCCAGATTCTTCTATGACCTTGTGTCCTGGTCTTGTTTTTGTGGACTGGAAATCTGAGATTGTCTTTTGTTCCTTCCTTTTGTAATTTTTTGCAGGGATGGTAGATGTGGGCAGTGTACTGGTCAGCGAGTCTCTCCAGCGTGTGGGAGGGAAGAGTATGCTTGTCAAAGCTCCTGCTTGGTAGGGTTCAATGTATTTTCTACCTCATTAAGCGGGGTGGGAGGGGAGCTCGAGTTAAAGAATTATCTGATGATGATGACTGCAAGCCAAAGATTTTCAAGGCCCTCTCATTGCTGGATTGGTGCAAGGTAGTGTTCCCCAAGGCTCCTGCTGGTAGCTGTGGTAGTCAGAACTCCTTGCTGGTCTTCAGGACAAGAAATGGTGGCAGGACTCAGCAAATTCCATTGGGAAGGTTGTGTATTGGGGTTAGAGCTCCTGAGTCTCTGACAGTCTTCAGGGAAAGGAATGGCAGCTGGAATCAGCCAACTCTGGAGAGTAGAGGAAGTTTGAATGGGTAGGGGCTAGCCTACCAAATCTCTCTGGCAATCTTCAGGGCAAGCACAAGTGTCAGGACTCAGCAAACTGTGACAAAAAGGCTGGGAGCACTGGCTAGGGCTGCTGGGTACCCCAACAGTTTGAGGGTGTGTGTATACTGGTGCAGAATCATCAAACTCTGGTGAGAGGCTGGGGCTAGCTTACCAGGTCTCTCTGGTAGTCTTCAGAGCAAGTAGGGGTTGAGGCCATCAGCAAACTCTGGCATAAAGGCTGGGGAGGGGCTATACTTCTTGAATAGTATAGAGTATATATTATTCATGCATTTATTTATTCAATTATTACTGCACTCATCCCATTCTAAAAGTAATACACTTTTTAAATTTTACTTTAATAAAAATAAAATTAGGACTCAGAGAATATCTCACCATTAAAGCTTATGGTCCTGGGTTCAATCTCCCAAAAGGATAAGAGAACACAGGAGAGGGGAGGAGAGAATAGGAGAGAAGAAGAGAGGAGATAAGATAAATAAAAGTGCCAGCCAAATAGATCAGCAGAATAAAGCACCTGCAAGCAGGCACAGGGGCTGAGGTTTTTATCCCCAGGCCTGCAGGGTCAGATCTGCCCCAGGGGCACACTAAGATGGTGATTGAGACTGGGCATGGTGACTCACTTGGGAGGTTGTAAACAGGAGAATCATTACGATTTATCTAGTAGTGAGACCCTGAACACCCTGTAGACCCTTCCCTAAAATGAAAAAAAGAAAGAAAGGAAGGAAGGAAGGAAGGAAGGAAGGAAGGAAGGAAGGAAGAAAGAAAGAAAGAAAGAAAGAAAGAAAGAAAGAAAGAAAGAAAGAAAGAAAGAATAAAAAGAACAGAAAGAGGGAAGGGAGAAAGGAGGAAAAGAAAATGAATACAAGTCAAGATTGACCATGTGGTACATATTCATCAGACAAGAAAGAGTAACAAGAAAACATGCTGCGGTGGATTTCTAACTGATGCTGAACTTTCTACGTTGAGTTGAATTAAACTAGCATGGTCCTGGGTGTGAGAGACCCACCTGAAGATTGTTGCCAACAGCATAAAAGCAGAACATGAAAACTGCTGGAATGAACGCTGTTAGGGATACTGCTTGGAGAACCTGTTGGAGCGGTTGGAAGCCACTAGTTCTCTTGGGTTGTCTTGCTGGGGGACTTTATCATGTTGACTTTCCGTATGAACTTTGGAACAACTTTAGTCCTCATCTTAAGCATCACTTCCTCGCTGCAGAGGGAAGATGGTATTGACTTCCTGATGGGAACTCAGGAAGTTTTCCTCATCACTGGAGGAGCTCGGGACCTCACTGTTGCTGAGGATGGTTGTGATACTTTTGGGGGAGCTCTGGTGCTTACCTTGAGTATTGAGTCCTAGCTCCATTTCCGATCACTTTGCTTGCCAGCACACAGCCTTTATCCCACTGGCACAGATTTCCTATCAATTCCACCACGATCTTAGGGCCTTACCAGCACATATCCATGTAGCAGGCCTGCATGGGACTTCGTTGTGGGCTCTAGGCTTCCAGATGGACTGGTGGGAGGCATTGTTATGAGCTCCAGGTTTTCAAGTGGCGTCATGCAGTATATTAGGGTCTAGGCCCTCAGCTGGAGTCTTTAGGGTTTATGTACTTGGACAGCTTTTCTACAGTTCTTGTGTATGATTCTTGGGTGATTCATTATACAATGCTGTTATCAAATGTGTCCTGGATTATATTGTTCCCCTTGCAATAACCCCAAAAGACAACACATGAAAAATAATCATATACCATTCAATCAGTTACATTGTTTGAATAATATGATACTCATTCAACCCTCTCAAAGTTGGTTAATACACACATATAGCTATTATATTTAATATATACCTATATATTAATACAGCATATGCAACACCTAGAACAATAGTACTGGTAGACCATAAATACCCGTAAATATTGTTATTAAATAATTGCTATGAAGAAAGATAATATGGAAATTAAAAATTAAGACATGAAAAATGTATACATGAAAGTAAAGGGAAAAATCATAAACGAAAGAGTTGATAAGTAGGTTTTTACTAAAATTAAAAACATATTCCTTTGGGAAGACACTATTATAAGAATAAAAGAGAAATTTTTGGTAGGGAAAAATGTTCAAAATAAACATATTTGATAAAGAATTGTTATATAAATTTTACAAAGAATTATTAACATTCAACAATAAATGGCTGAGGAGATACCTCAGTAGAATAAGTGCTTGCCTGGAAAGCGCAAGGTCCCGAGTTCAATCCCTGGTACTAGAAAAAAAAAAGAAATCAACAATAAGGACACACCCTAAGTTAAAAAAATGGTTTAAAAACTCTAACAGACACATTATAAAGATATGTATACATATAAAAGACACATGTATATCAAACAATTATGCAAAAAATTTCTATTTCTTTTTCTATTATTTATAAATATAATTATTTCCATTCATTTTTTTAAAAAATTGTTTCTATTTCTCCTAGTATGACTTTCAGGAAATAAAACAAAAATGAGATATCATGACACATCTGTTATTATGGCCAAAATCCAGAACACTGTCAGTGCTGAATGTTAGCAAAGACATGGAACAATAAGAACTTGCACTCCTCGTACCTATTGGAAGGCAAACTGGTGCATCCAGTTTAGAAGTTTCTCACAAAACAAAATATACAATTATTATAAAACCTAGCAATTGTGCTCATTGTAATCTCATCCTTAAGTGCTGAAATTAAAAGCAATCTGTATGTCCTCCAGTGGATGAATGTAAAACTAATGGCACAATTGGACAATAGAATATTATTCTAAGCTAAAAGAAAGAAGATACCAAATCATGAGAATATATGAAGGGAACTTTATAAATAACTAAATAAAAAAATCTAACAAGATGGATACTATATGATTCTAAATATGTGTCATTGTAAAAAACATAAATCTATATCCTATGATGAAAGCAAAGATAAGTTGTCATTTCAGATTAGAATTGAAGAATGAGTACATAGCTTAAGGACAGGAAATTTTTTAGGACAATAAAATTAATCTGTATTATCTTCACATGGTAGTTGCATGCTGTTATATAATTACCAGCCCACAGAATGAGCAATCCCATTTTTGAACCCTGTGTAAGTAATGGACTTTATATGATGATTAATCCAATTAGGTTGATTAATTACAACTACTTTGGTGAGGGATGTCTATAATGGGGGAGGCTGTGCCTGCGTAGGGGAGGGAAGCATATGGGAAACCTCTATTCCTTCTGCTCAATTCTTCTGTGAATCTAAAGCTGCTGTAAAAAATAAATATTGTTCAAAATGGTAAAATGACAATTCTGTCTCACATTTATTTTACTATATTTTAATTTTTAGCATTTTATATTTCATTTTCTTTATGTACTTAGTACAGGGTCTACAGGGTCTCACTACACAGATTGGACTCCTAGTGATCCTCCTGTTTTCACCCTCCCAAACACTAGGATTACAGGCTCGCGCCACCATGCTTGAATTGTATTGCAATCTCAGGGTGTCTTTGGGTGGGGCTGGCACAACTCTCCAGGGATCAAACCCTGGTCCCTGCATGTGCCTAAGCAGGCACTTTAATCTGCTGAGCTATCTGGCCATCCAGCACATTATATTTCTTAATTGGAGAATTCTGTATGATGCGCAATTTCTATTGACAAGGAAAACATATCACCACAACAATTAAAAACAATTTGTATTTAAAATTTATGATAAATGCATATATACCATGTAATTCTGGAAGTTAATGACCACCTGTTGATCACATATAATGGGAGACTAAAGGTAACTTGTATTAATTATGCCTCAATAAATATAATATTACTATATTTATAGTTTCTCTTTTCCTAATATATATATTTTTAGTGGACTCTTCATATCATTACATAAAATAATTGCAGATACTTTGTATAGTTTATTGGCATTAAATATACCATCATACATCTTCAAAATCTTTGTACCTTCCCAAACTGTAATTATATGTATTAAACAACATCTTTTTTCCCTTTTTCTCCAGTTCCTGGACATGAGCATTATACTGTGTCCCTGTATTAATTTCACTAATCTAATTTTGTCATGTAAACGAAATCATTTTTTGTATGTTATTTTTCTTTCTGTGTCCAATGTGTTTTGCTTAGCATACTGTCTTTAATGTTCTTCCATGTTATGAAATGTATCAATATTTCCTTCTTTTAAAAATATTACATTATGTGCACTTACCACAGTTCCTTTATACATTCATCTGTCTTCAGTCTTCTAAAGGCAATAGCACTGCTTCATTGTCATAGTTGCAACAAAAACGTTTGCAAACTTAAATATGTCTGAATCATGTTATCTGTTGTTTCCTCAAGTGGAACTGCCCTGACATAAGAAGTAGAGAAATAAATGGCTCAAAAGCACAGTCAATATGCACAGCCTGCTTTCTAGCCCAATAACTTTATTGTTTTATTTAATTTTATTTATTTATTTATTTTGTATTTTAGGGAAGAGTCTTCAGGCTATTCAGGGTCTCACTACTAGATCAGACTCGTAGTGATTCACCTGTTTTACAGCTGCCCAAGAGCTGGGATTACACATGCATGCCACATCCAGTCTCAATTGCCATCTCAGCATGCCCCAGGGGCAGGGCCTGCATGACAGTCCCAGGGATCAACCCCTGGTTCACCTCAGCCTGCTTGCAAGCACTTTAATCCACTGAGCTATTTGACTGGCCCTCTAATAAATTTATACATGGTCTTCAGATGGAAGCAGTGCTCTTTTATAGCCTTAAGATTTTATTTCTATTTAATGTTTAAACTGAGCTCCACCATCACCTTTTGAAAAAGCCATTGTACACCTAGCTGTCTAAAACAGCCTCCTACTTTTATTTATTCTTTACCTTAAATCAAATCCCAGTTTCTTTTCACTTTAGAAATTATTGGGATATTTACTTGGGCATTGTCTCTTCTGCCTACCTACCGAATGCATCTGCTATGAAAGACCTTGCTCATCTTATTTATGTGGATCTCCAGAAGTTAGGATAGAATGGTAGTTACTCCTTATCTATAGATGCATACATTTCAAGGAAAAATTTAATGAAAATAACATTTAAAAATTTTAGCTACTCAAGGAATTGCCCAAATAAAAAGATTATATTCAGCAGTGTACCAGTATCATTACATAAGTTGAATGGAAATGTCTTGTTTTGATCACAATTTGGGTAATTGATTAACAATGGCAACGATTCAAAAGCAGAAATTGGCTAAAGGGCCGTCTTTTTGAATTGCAGTATTCAATATGAAATAAAGTGTTTATGGAGGCATTTAATTCTATACTTGTTCCTCTGGTCCTTGAACAAATTTAATGGAACCAAGAACACATTTCTTTGCTTATAATTATGCACAGTAAGTATTTTTGATGTTGCCAATTTTCCTAAAGAATAGCACATGTAGCCTTTTACTCAATAGCTCTGATTTTGTGCATACATGCTAAACATTTTCTTTTTCCTGTAGCAGCTATTAAGCATGTTGACACCCACGATGTCACAGCACAGCTAGGCATCTCCCAGGATGTCTTTCAAAAGGACATAATTTTTAAATGTTCACTCTTTAAAAAGGTAATATATTACTCTTTTCAAATATTAAAACTATATTAGAAACTTCAGTAGAACTTTGAAAGATGGTGGAAATCCGGTGCAGTCTTGACTACTCCTGACTTTTAAAAAAATTACTTGTGTCTTTCTAAATCCTACATACACTTCTTTTGTGTTAAAATTTACTCCAATCTCTGTGTGTGTGTGTGTGTGTGTGTGTGTGTGTGTGTGTGTGTGATTTGTGGGGCAGTCCATATCCACACGTGTATCTGTATACAAGCCCACATGATAGAGACATACTATTTCATTATCACTTCAGGCAATCCAGGCATTGCTCTTATAAACTCTGTAGAAGTCATGGTGTTACTGATGTTTGTTGGATTAAATCAACTGATGTACTGTCATTTAGGATAATAGTTTAAACTCCCTTACAAAACATCAGTAAAAAAGTAAAAGGCATCCTCTTAATCTCTTATTTCTTTCTCTCTCTTACATTCTTTCTCAGGCCAGCTAATAAATGCGCACATAAAAATAACCCATTACACACTTTTAAATACTTTTTTTATGGTGTCTTCTGAATGATCATTTGTCCCCTTGCTTTCTGAATAGTGGGAACACTATATGAGCTACATAAAACTCACATGAAGTAAGTATATTTAAAATTAACTGTAATGGTGACCCGTTTTGCTCAAATAACATTAAGCATCATTAAGAACTCTAGACAAACTTTCATTCTAATTTCTCTCTCCAAATGAAACTCTCCATCAACTTTCCTAGGGCGTTATCCAGAAATGTTTGGTCATTTGGAAGAAAAACTGATAATGGCTTTGTGCTACGTAAAGTAGGTGCCAGGAGAATAAAAGAAAAGTGTCCTAGCCAAGACCTCAGAACTCACATCAGGTTGGGAGCAGAGGCGAGGTGCAGAATCAGAATGAGGCAGGATTCCAGTACCACCAATAGCATAGTTCAAACATAAAGTCAAAAATGACAAAAAAAAAAAAGGAGGGTCATGGGTAGGTGGACTTGGAATACACAATACATAGTTTAAAAGAGATAGATTGTAGATAGACAGGCAGGTTTAGAATTAAACCTAAAGAGAGAGAGAGAAAGATATAAATAGAATTGAGAGTTCAGGGCTCTGGAGGGGGAATGTGCTATTTTAACTGGTTTCCAATTCCTGTTGCTAAGGCTGGTTTAGATGTGGAAGGAAATTTCACTAAATGAACATTAACAGTTCGTGTGCTACTACTAACAATAATTCACTGAAACACACACAAGAGAGCGTGAGAGAGATAGAGAGATAGAGAGATGTTGGTGGTATACTGTCTAATTTGTCTATAATCCCTACAATAGTATTGTGAGGAATTTACCAGTTTCACCATTTTACAGATCATGCAACAGAAGATTAGATTGTTTAAAATGCACTTCTGGCTAAAAGTAAATAGCAGAGTAAGGATGTGGACTCAAGGCATCTCTGAATTTATCCTTTGAAAACTAAAACACCATAGCTCCTCTGTCAAATAAAGTGGTCACTAGTCACATCGCTAATTTATTAAATTCAATATTTTTAAAATTGTCCCATCACATTAATCTCATTTTCAATAGTGAATAACCATATTAACTAGGGTATACAAACTATTTCACAAACAGTATAGATTAAGACAGTTCTGTGGCACAACTGCAATAGTCTAAACAGCTTTATCAACAGTTATCCATGATGGGGTCATGTTTGTAAAGTAACAGTTACTCTTCTTCCAGAGTTCACAGTTCCGACCAAAACACCTCTTTCCCCATTCAGGGATGCTCAACCTCAGCTCTATTGACATTTGCCTCTTGAATATTTATTTGGGTAAGGAGCTGTTCTGAGCATGTTGGTATGTTCAGTAGCTGCAACGGGCTAAAAGTTTATTTTCTTCCAAAATTTATATGTTGAAATCTTAATCAGAAATGCGATGGTGCTGAGCAGAGCCCTTGGGGAGATAAAGTCTTGAGTACAGAACTCTCTTGGGAGGGATTCCTGCCCTGGAAGTAGATTTACAGAGGAAAAATGGCCTTCACTGGATGTCAAATCTGCTAGACCCTTTGTCTTAAACTTTCCAGTGTCCAGACCTCTGTTGCTTACCAGGTCTGCAGCAAGGACAGTTCTTCAGGTGGCCTTGGACCAGAAACAACCTCATCCTTTGTACTATTTTCCTTATTGGTTCTCAAGAATAATTGCAGAATGTATGAGAAAAGCATCTGCTGAGGTAACAAGGGAACACCTGAAAGTGTCTGGGCTTTGTTCTTGTCCCTCCCTTCTGGAGGAGGGAATGTACTATCTTGAGTTAGGGAAGAACTTCTTCATATCCTATAAGCGGTTGGCTTTGTTCCTCTTTCCCCTGGGAGAAGGATGCCCTTTTAAACTTCAACTGGTGAATGACATGGTCCCTAAATAATGTAACAAAGGACAAGCTGACTTTCAGGGACTTACACAGCTATTTCTCTTTCTGTGTTGGGCAGCTTTCTTGAGCCTTGGTAGATTGGCTCAGAGGGACACAAATTATCTACTGTCCTTTGCTCCCAATCCATTTGTTTCACACATAACAAAATTGGTTTGTGTCTTTTATGTGGACTATTGCTTTGAGCCATGGTAGTTTCTTAGATGGATGTTGTCAATATGATAACTTTACACACACTAGACTCAGTCAAATTGGTGACCTGTACATAGTGCACCTAATAGAAGCCCAGAAAGCACTGGGCATAAGCATGTCCTGTTTCTCGAAGTTGATCCATGACAGCATCGGTTACTCTCTAGGACGTATATCCCTCTCTAGGCATTGCTAACAAATAAGTCTGTTCATACGTAGTATTTTGTTATAGTAGCCTGAATTGCGAAGTATTCAACAGTATTCCTGAACTCTGTTCAGGAGATGCCAGGGCATCCCCTCCCAGATGGCCAAGAACATCCCTAGGCATTGAGAAACATTCTCTGGGGTACAAAATCATTCCTAGTTCCGGAGCTGTTCATAAGGTTAATCACAGTAACGTGTGGACAAGCAAATATGTTCAGTACAATGTGATAAGAGCATAAATATATACATTTGAAAACAATCCTCCCCCACTAAAAAATGTAAAATTTTGTATTTCCTGCACCTAAGGCAGCTGGTAGTCAGAACCAGTAAGACTACAAAACTTCTTCCTTGGCAGCAGATGGAGTTCGTAGCGCTCTTCTCACAGCCATCCTAGAGCACAGTTGTTTGAGAAACTGGGTACTTGAAGTAATGCACTGACCCATACATTTGAACACCAAATCACTGAATCAAAGAACAATACAAGGGCATATTAAGTACCCTGCACAATAATCTATGGCCTTCATAATTAATAATAATTACTCATTGCACCAATCTTAGTACAACTTCCCCCAGAAATAGATCCTAGTTCAAAGAATTTAACTGCAAGTAGTTTATGTTAAACATAGTCCCAGAAGCCACACAGGTCTGTGGAGAAGTGAAAAAGGCAAGAGAACACCCAGAATAAACTGTGTTACAGTTTGGCCACCATGATGGACAACCAGAGCTGAATCCCACTGAGGAAATCTTTTTTTTTTTTTTTAATGTATTTAATACAAGGCATCACTACACACATCAGACTAATAGTGATTCTCCTGTCTTTAGCCTCCCAAAAGCTGGGATTAGAGGCGTGCGCCACCATGCCAAGTCTCAATTGACGTCTCATTGTGCATCAGGGCCAAAGCCTGCGTGGCAGGCCAAGGATCAAACCCAGCTGCTGCGCTCTGCCTAAGCAGGAGCTTTAATCTGAGCTATCTGCCTGGACCCCACTGAGGAATTCTTAAAGTGTTACAACATTCTATCACACGAAGGAAAATGCCTCCCCAACCTCTAGCCAACCCATGGAATGGGCGCTCTGAGGTGTGGTACATGGTTTATTAGTTCCTCAGCACTATTCATTTGACCTAAATAAACAGAGCAGTCTCAAACTGAAGGCCTCTGATGATTGGCCGCTACCACTAAAATGATACAGGGGGTGGTGGAAGGGCTCAGGGCAACGAACTAGACAACATGTGCTAGCGCTGCTGTTTGAACTCCATGTATTCACTCTGTATTTGCACTGGAAATTAGCACAGGGTTAAACACCTGTGATTTTAAACAGATCTAGATCAGAAACCTTATTGCACAGTACTCTGCCTAGAACTTGGTACATATTAAACACTCATTAAGTAACTACACTTAAGGAGTTGAGTTCTGGAACAGAAAAGAATGTGCATAGATCATTAACTCATTGTTTTGCAACTTTATTCTGGCCAGAACAACCCTCCTTTGATTAAAAGTGCTTTGCATTGATGATCCCACATTCAATGATGCCAATTTTCAGGATGAGAATTAACGATATGCTAATTTTACAGGTGAGGAAATTAAGATAATAGTAACTTGCAGAAGACTACACATAGAAAGAAAAGTTGAACAAACATAGACAATTTCACCGCAGAAGCCCTGTGCTCTTTATTCTATCTCCCCTAGGAAGGAAGGAAGGAAGGAAGGAAGGAAGGAAGGAAGGAAGGAAGGAAGGAAGGAAGGAAGGAAGGAAAGAAGGAAGGAAAGAGACACATGTATGTTCTGGGAGAAATGTATAGCACCATAAAGCAGGGGCAAGAGTCATAAGAACCAAAGAGAGCTGTCAGTTTCTATAGAAAAATGAAATAATTTATTCTCTGTCTTGGAGGGAGGGATGTGTAGCGTCAAGACAGTGTGATAGCTCTCCAAATCAAGCAAGTGAAAATGATAATATTTAAAACAGAGGCTTACAATTTCTGCCTGTCTGTGGAAAGAAGCAGTTAATGCTTTAATTTGTTTGGTCTCCTTTTTTCAATTGTTTATACATTTTCTCTTCTTATTTTCTTACACATTTCTTTTTTTTTCTTTCTTATTCCAAATTTACATGCATATATCTGATAATGTGAATAACTGGTTGGAAGATAATAATCTATTGCAACAAATACTGTGAAATCCATATCACTGTTAAAAGAAATGCTGTACCACTTATAATTTTTTGTTTTAATTCTAATTTATACGCTCTTTAAAAAATAAAAGCAAATAAATAAAACAGAGGTTTACAAAGCTAAGCAAATAGATATTGCTTTTTAGGTGAAGTTACTGTTAAAATATTTTGAAGTACATGACTCATGGCAGTCTAGGAGTCTTTTTCGCCAAATAGTTCTAGAATCCTCAGAAATGATGAAGTAAATGTCTTACATTCATAGATCTAAGGTGCAGAGAGATTTGCCATGTCCAAGTGGACTGCAGGCCATCAAACTTATAATTAAGAAACCAGGAAAGAAATTGGAATTAATCCAAGGAAAACACCACCTTAGGACTAAAGGAACATCTAGAAGAAAACATAGTGATTGGCCAACCCTTCCAAGGGGTGCTCCTTGGTCCTTCTCCACATAAACGCAGATTGAATCTCCTGTTCTTCAGGGACGCTCCAGTACACATCAAGCTACAGGAACACCTGCAGAACACATAGCTGCCCAAATCAATGCTGAGTAACAGCCCTCTGATGAATGTTTAAATAAAATTTACATAATATTTAAAAGCTTTCAAAAATGTAAACTGTCGGCTAAGAAACAAGGCAAGTCTTTGAAGATTTTTCAAAAATAATCAGGCTTCATATGTCTGTTTGCGATACAATATTTTGACAAAGTGTCAAGAGAACTCAAATTATACATAAGCCTCCCCTGTCCCTTCACCCTTAGCCCCACAGGCATCCACTTAGCAGCCTTTGCTTTCCTTACTGGCAATGTGCCAGAGTTTGGGACCCTAGATGTGTGACACTCAGGAGTCTCCAACTACCTTAAGGACTATCAAACTCCCATAATGAGATTAGTTTTAGTTGACTTCAATTTAGAAAGCAAATATATGTCTGGCTGTACTTTTAGAAGAAATGATACCTTGAAATTAAAGGTCTTTATCCCCTGGCAAGCTGACAGGACTGACCTTGAGGAGATATAGACAATATTTTCCTTGGGGACCATTGCATCTTACCTCATTCTAATCAGTATTCGCATCTCAGCCATGTCTTGCTTCCTGCTGCCTCGCTCTCTGCCACAGTGGAGAGGACAGCTCATGCTTACGGAGCTGTGTGGCTCCACGTGCACGGCCACAAATTGACAGGGTTATGGTGTGTGTCTAGATGTTCCTACAAATTCTCCTGGTTAGAGGTGAAGCTCTCCAGAGGTGCCTGGCTCTGGGGTGTGTGGGACTAGGATCAACTGTGGATAACTACTAAATTAGTCCCCTGATTGCATGAGTGCAGTTCTGAGCATGGACAGTGACAAAGCCCACCCGGGGTGTGGGTGGCACCATTGAAAGTGCAGGTAGCCTACAAAGGAGGCTAAAAAGGAGAAGCAAGCTGCTCTTACTGCTGCTTTACTGCTGCTTTGTCGCTTTCTGCCCCCTATGGAGCTTTTCTCCTCTGTGATGTGCATCTGCTGCACCACCGTGCCTTGGAAGCAGCCAACTAGGAACTAAAACCTCTATGAACTGTGGGCTACAATAACTCTTTCATTCTTTAACTTTGGTTTTTGGGTATTTTGTCTCAGCAACAAGCAAAGTAACTAAGACAGTTCCCATTGTACAGATCTTTCAGACAGAGAAGTTAATTATCTCATTACTATCTTGGCTAATGAGCCTGAGTAGTAAATGGGTTGGCTAGAAATCAAAGATTTCTCAGACTACAAATGCTAGAGAGAAGAAAAAAATTACTCTTCTCTTTTTAACATTGGCATAAAAAGATTTTTAATTGAACATTAGATTCTACTACTTGCAAAGCACTGCAAAGCAGTCTAGCCTTTCTGGAAATAACAGAAGCAATGAGAAATTAGAAGTCTGCAGTCAAGGAGGTAAGAATGATACATATTGATTAGGGGGGCTGGAGGGTCCTGTATGGTGACCCTCACACAGAACTGGTGTAGACCCTAAACCTGAGTTGTTCATAAATTGAAGAGCAATTAACTCATTGTTCTTAACAACGAAATCTCTTATTTGCTCTCCACATCCAGCCAAGAGAAAGTCTTACAATTTCTCCCCAAAGGCAGTGCAGAGGAAGACTTCTAACAAAAAGGTGGGTGTTATTAGAAAAAAATAATATTAAGAAGATTTACAAAATAAAAAGAAAGGGACAGGCGCAAAGAAAGCAAAGAGTTAATTTAAATATGTATTGTAAGCATTTAATGTCTCATATGAATCAGAAATATTATCAAGTTACTTAAAAGTTCTTACAATAGTTGAGCTGCACTCTTTATTGGCTTAAGAGTTGACCAAATTAGCAAAATACTCATCTGGGTGTCTAGGTAGGCCTGGGAGCCTTCATTTGGGGAACTGTCCATGCCCCAGCTCCTTCTTTCCTGGCATTTCTCCCCAGCTTTGCTTCTAGCTGATAATTTCATAATACTGAAGGTTTATATTTGAAATCTTGTGTCATCAAATAAAAACTTTAAATTTTAACCATCTTCTCTTTAAAAAGACAAAGTTCTATATAATGTGTTCATGGAAGAGTTCCATTTTTATTGCTGTTTACTTAATACTGATACTTTTAAAAAATAAACCAAACTGGAACACAAAATACAGAGCAACACTGTATCTGCAGCAGTAGAGAACGGCCCTCAAATGGCGCTGAAGGACCTCCCTCTTACCTACTCACATTTTGTCCTTTTTTTTTTTTTTTCTTCACATAAGCAACCCTTGTCTTCCCGAAAGGGAAGTTCTGGAACTCTTCTTTCAGCCTCTCTTTAGCTGTGTGCACAAATGCAATCTAGCTTCCCACAATTAGGAGAACATGCTTTCGCAAATGTCTGAAACTTGAAAATGAGCCACTTAAGCAAGGTGGCCCACACTGGGTCTCCATCTCTTAAAAGACAGTGGCAAGGTAAAGCACCATTTCTCATAGGCAACCAGTGTATCCTAGCAACCCATAAACAGGAGAATTATTTTGTCCCAACTATCCTCCCACCTCCATCCCACTTCTACCACTTCCACAAAGCTGCTTTCTTTTTGAGAATGTCTACACTCACAGCTGAGTACCCTCCTAATATTTCTCTCCTTAATCCAGCCGTTTTCTGTTCTATCATTCAAAATAAAGAGTGCTGATGGCCACCCTCATGTCCTCAGAAAGAAGATGCTGTCAGGCTAAGTTTTGAAGCACTGGCATATTGAAGAAGGATATTGGTTTAGTGAAAATTTTAACTCAAGCTCTACAGAGGATGCATTTTGCCTTAAGATTTTAAACTCAGAAAGTAAGAATTTTATGTCTTAACTGATTGTCCTACTTTTTATGTCCTACCTTTAGGGACAAAATCTACAGCTCAAAGAGGTCAAGAAATGACTTCGCCCGAGGCAATCCCACCACAGAGAGGACAGAAGACTCAAATTTAGTTCCCCTGACTTGAGTTCAGTGTGTTTTCTCTGCAAGGACCCTGGCTCCAGCCACTTCAAGTTTGGAGTGTTCCATGCTATGAGCCACAGGGGCACAGACACCAGAAAAGTGATGAAATGTTCATAAATGCTGATTTCCTGATGTCCAGTGCAAACCACACTGCTTTTATTTTCACTGGCAAAAATGGGGAAGATGAACAAAGGATTTAGCTGCGGTACAAGCCCAGTTCCTAGAGAGATATGCACTGCTTTCGTACATGAGCAGGTCTGTGCAACCTGAGAGAAATGGCACCACTGTCTTTCACCTTGATTGATAGGGGGTGTTTCATTCGGTATCAGAGTTCACATGACATTGTGTTGAATTAATGACTCAAGACTCCTATGACCAATTAAGTACCTGTAAGCAAGTTATTGCTCAGTCTTTGATAAGCCCAGCAACGCTTACCTATATTAATATGTAGCTAAACAATTTCACTTGCCCTTAAAGATATTGATGTGAAATAAGTCATAGGAAGAACTACGCATGTAGTAAGCTCTTTATAAACACTAGGCATGCTGCACAAGTATGTGTTATGATGGTTGTTTACTTTCTCACACATTTCTAATCTCACGTGCCTTGAGAAACTCCTGCCCCTGTGCCTGTTATCACTTGACTCAGTTACAGTTAAGCTAGAGGTCATAGGCATTATCTAATTTAGACTATACCCACAACAGTGTATGTTCTCAACACCTGCTCTACTGCAGAGCAGAATTACAAGAAACTGGAGTGGCATAATTATAAAATTTATATCTTTGGATATACATCTTTGCTGTGACAGCAACAGTAAATGTTACTTTACACAATTGTCTGGCACTGCCCTAAGAGAGGATAGGGCCAGAGTCTCCTAACTTTGGTAAGACTTTTTGCCCACATCTGACATAGCTTGAGTATGATGCTGAATGCATTCTAGACTTTTCTTGCGTCCAGACTGCAGAATCCACTGCAGGCCCTGCTGACTCTGCCTTCTAACTCCTCAGGGCTTTCCTTTCACCTCTCACTAAGGTAAACTTTCTTTTTGACTAGAGAAAAGAGTAAGTCAAAGTGTGTATAAAATGCAGAACATTCACTCACCACACCCTCCTAATATTACAGTGCAATTGCAGAGTTTTTCTCATGTTTGAGCTGATATATTCTAATCAGATGGATACATATTTTTCTTATAAGATTCACAGAGGATAACATAGAACAGCATCTCTTATGAAGACACTGTCTATGATTAACAATCTGAATCATTAGAAAATGGCTAGTTTAAATCCCACAGGCAATTTGTTATCAATGCTAATGAGCCAGGCTGAATGTCAAAAAGTTAATTTGAATACATTTCAGCACAGTATTGGAAAATTTTCACTGTGAACATGTTTGTTATTCACACTGAAATCTGAGTGCATTACAGTTGTACTTTTCTGTCTCAGCCTCAACTTGTTTCTGATTCATTCTTCGGTGTTTCTGCCACCACCATCTACACTAATTAAACAGTAATTTTTTTCAGAAAAATATTCCTCATTGGTTGAACTTGGACTTGAATTTACCATAGACTTCTTTGCCTCATATTATTTCCTTAAGTTATACAAAGTCTAGATGCAAGCAGTCCAAAGTGAGGCCTGCTAGCCACAGGTAACTATTAGCGTTTATATTTAAATTATCAAATTAATTAAATTTCATTGTCTCAATGGTGCCCAGTAACCGGTAACCATATATGGTTAGTGCTTATTTATTAGGTAGGGTAGAGACTGCAACTATGTACAGAAGTCCTGTCAACAGCACTGAGCTAGAAGAAAGGTCAACAGTAGTGAAAAACAAAGTGATAGCAATAACCATAATTAAAAGTGTGGGCTAAGTGAAAAAATATATTAAAGCAATTCTGTGGATACTATTATCATTTACCTTTTGAGTTCTGAATGAGCCCAAAGGGTGGGATTTCATTATAAGCAATTTAATTGTGTCCATTTTTCTTTTGCATATGGATTCCTAGTATTTTCATGGCTATTTGTTGAAAGGTTTATTTGTTTGTTTGTTTGTACTCTATGAAATTGTCATAGTACTGTTGGAGAAAAACTTTTGACCATGAATAGAAAATCTTATCTCCAAACCCTTAATTATATTCTATTGCTCTGTTTATGCTTATGTTAGTAACATTATGCCTTGATACTTGTAAATTTGTAGTAAGTCTTCAGATAAAGGAGTGAGTCTTCCATTTTGGGGTTGATTTTCATGTTTATTTTTATTTTATTTTATGTTTTTAGTGGAACCGGGGATTGAATTCAGGCTCTTGTGCTTGCCAGGCAAGCACTTATTCTACTGAGTCATTTCCCCGGCCCCTTCATGCTTTTTTTGATAGACAATTCTTGTATAAATTTTAAGAGTGACATTATTTTCTACGAAGTTAAATGGATGATAAAGATTCCTTGATCTATAGATTAGTTTGGTGAATATTATCCTTTTTACACTAGTAATGCTAATCCAGGTACACAGAATTTCTTTTTACTTAATTAAGTATTTTCTTATTTCTTTCAAGTAATATTTTGTAGTTTTCAAAGTGTGCAGGTCACACTTATGTTTTGTTAAATTGATTCCTAATTATTTTTCTTTTGCTCTATTTCTGTTTTTTTTTTGGTCAGCTTTCCCTTCCACCCTTTTCCTCTCCTTTGTCATCTTCATCTCAATGTTCTCCTTCCTCTATTTCCTTCTCTCCAACTCTCTTTTATCTCTTCTCTTCCTCCTTCTTCCTCTCTCTGTCTCTGTCTCTGTCTGTCTGTCTGTCTGTCTGTCTGTCTGTCTCTCTCTCTCTCTCTCTCTCTCTCTCTCTATATATATATATATATATATATATATATATATATCCCTCCTTCCCTCCCCTTCTCTTTCTCTGTTTATATGGGATTCTTATTTTTCTCCTTTCACTTTTTTACTGACTCAGTTCTCTGGCTTTGGCCCTGGGTATCTGAGACTATTGATGTGGTCTTATGCTGTTATGTATATTTTTTTCTCAATATTTTATTCTTTTTGTTCATTTTCAATGTACAGAAATATAAATCATGGAGAATTACATTCTTTAAACGTGGCTTGTCCTCAATGTTTCTAATAAAATTTATGTCTTCTTAAATAATTTTTTAAAATCTTTTTTATGTATTTGGGACAGGCAGCTCAGATTTGGAGTGATCCTCCTGTTTCAGCCTCCCTAGTTGTGGGATTACAGATGTTTACCACCATGCCCAGACTCAGTGGCAGGCATGGTGCATCCAGTTTTCATGGGTCTGAAAGATATGTGTTAATGGGGATTGAACCCCTATCCTTGCACTTGCCAGGCAGGGACTTAGATGATTAAGCTCTCTCCCAGCCTATTTTTTGTATTGAAGATTGTGTCATTCTTTGGCAAATAGAAAATACTAATCATTTCCTTTTGTTTTTATCTATGTGCATACCTTCTTTTTGTTGTTGTTTATGATTGCCCTACTTAAAAACTTCCACCTTGTACTAAATGGAGATACTGAGAACGAGCGGATTAGCTTTGCTCTGCATATTAGAGGAAATGATATACACTTTCTTCAGTAAGTGCAAGTGTAATGAATTGTAATATGAGCAGTCAGCCTCTTGGATTTTGGTTTTTGTGTTTTTCTTCATTTTGCTTTTGGATGTGCTTTGTGTGATGGATAAAGCTTCTTTTTCTTTCCAGTTTCTTAGGGCTTCAATCATGAAAGGAGACCAGCCAAATAGCTCAGCAGATTAAAGCTCCTGAAAGTAGGCGCAAGGGCTGGGTGTTTAATTGCCAGACCTGTCTTGCTAGTCCTACACCCAGAGCACGATGAGACAGCAATTGACACTGGCTTAGTGGAGCTCGCCTGTAATTCCAGATCTTGGGAGGCTGTAAACAGGTGGATCACTATGTGTCCGATCTGGCAGTGAGACCCCAAACAACTTGTAGACCCTTCCAAAAAAAAAAAAAATGAAAAGAAGTTAGACTTTTTTCTATTCTATGCAAATGAACATACATTTATTTCCCCATTTATTTTGTTATGTCATATATTACATTAATCACTTTTCAGATACTAGAAATATTTTGAGATCCTGGGATAAATTGTACATCATTACGGGGTATAAAAATTTTGGATGCTGTTGACTTTGTTGATACTTTTTGTCCAGAATTTTGGAACATATATCCATAAATAAATTGATTAATATTGTCCTTCTGTATGAAATCTTTACATGGTTTGGGTTATTAGACTCATATCACAGAATGATTTGAGAAGCGTTTACTCTTCTATTTGGGGGAAATTTAATGAAGATTCACATAAACTGCTCTTTAAAACTTGACTAGAGTTCATCAGTGAAGCCATTTGGTTCAGGAATTTTCTTTATGGGACATCAGTTTCAATTTTAACTTAGTCTCTTACTTCTTTTATGCCTGGTCTCAGTATCTGTTTCCTCACGAACTGGTCTGTCAGATTTTGTCTTTATTGGAATTTGTCTAGTATGCCCAAGTTATTTTATTTATTGACATGTAATTTTTGTTCTGATCCTTACTAGTGCATTTTTATTTCTATAAGATAGTAGGTCTGTCTTTTTATTCCATAGTTTAGTACTTTGAATTTTCTCTTTATTTTATTGGAAAATATAAAACTAGTCAATTATATTGATCCTTTCAAAGAAACAAAATTGCCTTCATTGATGTTCTTTGGCACCTTTCTATTATCCCTTTACCTAATTTTCACAGTAACTTCTAATTTTCCATTATTTCCTTTAGATTTACATTTCTTTTCACATGCCTTATAAATAAAAATATATTATTCTTTAAGATATTCCTTTGGGCCCTTTGGAACCTCACTCCAGCAGTGTGCAGGTCTGGCATGTTAGTGGAACTTCCCCATCAGAGAGGCCCGGTATGGAGCTCCGTGCAGAGCCTAGAGGCAAGGCCCACCCAGCTGATACAGAAGCAGAACATCTTGCTGGAGTGGCACAGCAGGCTCACTTCCAAGGGCTGCAGCAGGAAAAAGTAGAGCACATCAGCCAGACCCAGGCCACACCTACCTGGACAAATTTGAACTTGGTAGATCTGAACCTGATGTTAAGGTAATAACTCTACCAAAGTTGTACACCAAAGGTCAGAAGACAGTGCTATACAAAATGACAGAGAAGGAGCAAAATGAATTCTCAGGTCCCAAGCCCACCCAGAACAAATGCAGGAGACAATAGCCTAGAAGAAATTGGAAAGCACACATCTGAAATCTCTGAAATAATAGCATGTGAAGTAAAGAAATAATTGCAGAAAGGTATAGAGGAAATCAGATCAAAAATAATTTCTAAAGCAAAAAAAAAAAAATAGAACTGATATCCATAATGAAAGAAGTACTAAGTGCTTCTAAAGAAGATACTGATAAAAAAAAATAGAGGGGCATAGAAAAATGATGGAATCCTTGAATGAGCAATATAGAAAAGAAATAGAATGCATGAAGCAGATTCAAAGTGTTATACTGGAAAATAAAATCTCAATCACAAGCTGGAAAAACTGTTCAAATGAAAATGAAAATATACTTTCAGACCTTGAAAACACCATTGCAGCTAGTGAAAAAGTAAGGAAAAATCTTGTAAAAGCAACTAGGATGAAGTACAAAAGTAATTCAATATCTTCAAGATGATACAAAGATGAACAACATAAGACTAATAGGCATCAATGAGAAATGAGAAGACAATACAATGATATAAGAAGAATATGGGCAGAAGTGGTAGCTGAAAACATCCCAAACATGGGGAAACAATCTGACATTTGGATAACCAAAGCATATAGAACTTCAAATAACATCAACCCAATTGAAACCACACACAGACATAATCAAGGTCCCAGAAATTCAGCACAGGAACAGTATAGTAAAAGCCACTAGAGAAAAGAAACATCCCATTTAAAGGAAAACCCAGCAGAATAACAGCAGATTTCTCTCCATGAACCATCAAATCAAGAAGCAAAGTACTTCAAGTCTTGCAAGAAAACAGATTCCAAACCAGACTGATATATCCTGCAAAACTCTCTTTCAACTTTAATGGAGAAGTGAAATACTTCCATGACAAATAACAGCTAAAGAATTTCATGACAACAAACCAACCCTACACAGACTACTGAAAGATATTCTAGAGAGGGATCAAAATGACTACAACTCCATGAAGGAGAATGGAAAAACCCCACCAAATAGGGCAAACAATGAAACACAGGAGAAAAGGAGATGTACAACAGCAATCATTCTATCATGCTTTTGTATAGAGCAGCAAAATATTTCCATCAGCAAACTCTACAAATGGACTTCTGCTGCACCCTATGGCTCATGATTCTGCCCAGGTTTACAGAGTGGATATCAAGGAAATAGCAGTAGCTCAGTCCAGAAAGGAACACCTGGCCACCAATAAGTGTCATGGACACTGTTCATGTCCACCACATACTAGAACTTTGTGTGGTATCCTATCCACAAACTGCTAGAAGTGCTGTTCATATATTTGCCATTCTAGTATTTTTTATTCTTAGTAATTCTTTGCTATCATAAAAACTTTTTCTTAGTTGTTATTTTTGTATATATTAACCTAATCAAGTACTGTGTGAGTACTCTGAATTGATCACAGATTCGTACATACGATACACTACATTCTGGCCTGTTAGACTCACAATTTAATTTTAATTTTTGAATATTATTTTGAAATATTTAATTTAATTTTGAATTAATATTTAATTTTCTGAATATAGTTTAATTTTAGTTTTTGTTTTATATTTATACTCTTTCCTTGACTTACAATCTACTGATAAGACATAGTATGATATTTTCTCCTAGTATTAGGAACTTTAAAAAGTGTATTTCCATTTTCCATTGACTTTATATTAGTTTTTCTTTGTCTTTTACACATACACACACACACACACATACATACACACACACACACAAATATGCATGTAACCTGACATAAGATTGATATTTTTTTTTTTGTGGAAATCTTCAATGACCTTTTAAATGGGTTCGTCTAACATAAACGTATGTGTGTGTGTGTGTGTTTTAGGGAAGGGTCCACAGGATGTTCAGGGTCTCACCTCTAGATGGGACTCATAGTGATTTGCCTGTTTACAGCCTCCCAAGAGATGGGATTTCAGGTGCGCGCCACCATGCCCAGTCTCAAATGCCATCTCAGTGCGCCCCAGGGGTGGGGCCGGCAGGGCAGGCCAGGGAATCGAAATACGGTCCCTGTGCCTGATTGCACGTCCTTTATTCCGCTGTGCTACTTGGCTGGCCCTTAATATAATTATATTTTACATAGTCCTGCGTAATAGCATTTTGAGAGCTCTTTATTCTTTATCCAGGACCGTGCAGCAACTTCTCTTGCCTTCTGGACTATGGTCTTTGTTATTTTCTATATGCTCCGTCTGGAGGTATTAGAATATTTCGAGTTTGTATAACTGGAGAATATTTTACTTTTAGTTTTCAAAGGTATGTTTGCTAAGTATAAAATTCAATGAAGACCAAACTTATTTTCTTCAGTCCTTTGAATAAATAAGTCTAGTTTCTTACCCACTTGCTCTTGCTTTTTTTCTAATGTGAAATAAGACGCTATTTAATTTTGTTCTTCCATAGTTAATATTTTTCTATGTATATGCTTTTTTTCTTTACACTTAGTTTTGGACAATTTCATTTTTGTGTATCTTGGTATGATTTTATTCATATTTCTTGTGCAAATGGTTCATTTTTCTTGAAAATGTAGTGCTATAACTTTAAATTCAGAAATTTTAAATTTTTAAATATTTATTACCTATGCCATTCTACTTTGGAAATTCTAATTATATGAATATAAGTTTCCTGGTTTTGACACAAAGTGAACTATTATATGACAGAACTGTAAACTCTTTATTCTTCATGTTTATTTAAGGCAATTTTATTGTTACATTCATTTAAGTTTCTAAGTAATCTTTTTGCAATGTGCAATCTGTTATTAATCTCATGTTATGTATTCATTTCAGAAATATTTTTCTAAAATTCACTCTGTCTACATCTTACATCTTTCCCATTTCAATATTCATCTACAATATTTAATTTGTTATATAATTATTATTGATTTTCAATTAAGTTAATAATGAGTTAAAAAAAAAGAATTTTAAAAAAATCTTGAGGGGCCAGGGAGATAGCTCAGTAGAATAAGCACTTGCCTGGCAAGCACAATGGCCTGAGTTCAATCCCTGGATCTGCCAAAA
>NW_004524582.1:6403200-6411603 GCF_000260255.1 Octodon degus | reverse complement strand
ATTTCCCCGGCCCAAGATATTTCTTTTTAATAAGGCATTGTAGTTCTCAATTTCTCTGAGAACTACTGTCGCTACAGTTTGTGATTTAGATTTCACTGTATTTCCTTTTCATTAAATGCAGTATTTTTCTGATTTCTCCAGTGATATCTTTCTGCTGTATTGCTTGTTTATGACTGTATAATATAATATTTGTGATCTTTCTAGTTTTCTCTATTACTAATTTCTAACACACATTACTTTATATAGTTTCAGATATTTTACATGCATTAAAGCTATTATCATTTATATCTTTGTCCATTTTGTGATATATAATAACTACTTTCTTTGTGAATATTTTGTACATCAACAGGGTATGTCTTTTCTTTATCCATTCCCTCCCCAGTGTTCCCCGTTACTTGCATATTTTTTTCTGCTTCTCATTTGCAAAAGATCTATCACATGCTTCCTTTCACCTATCATTCATTTTGCGCTTTGTTTATACTTTGGATTTCACATGAGTTGAACCATTCAGTATTTAAGTTTGCCTATTGATTTATTTCACTTAATATTGTATTTTCCATTTTCATCCATTTTCTATGAATGAATGACTCAGATTTGTCCTCTACAGCACAGTGGTTCTCCCATGTGTACCACTACCACACTTCCTTTATCCATTCTTCTGTTAATGAATATGTACTGCTTCCAAAATTTAGTTATGATGAATTGCGCTGTTATAAACATGGGTATTCATGAATTACAGTGATGTGATGTCTTTCACCTTTTCAGAAAGATGCCTCTTATGAAAATAGGTAGGTCAAATAGAATTTCTAGGCTTTGTATTTTGAGAAACCTCCATATCGATTTCCATAGTAGTTGCAGTAGTTTCCATCCACACCCAAAATGTCGGAGAGCTTCTTTCTTGACTGTGTTGTCCCAGCATTTGTTACTATTTGATTTCTTGAGGGGAGCTATTCTCTTCAGAGTAAGATGAAATCTCAGCATTGTTTTAATTTGTTTTTCTCTAATGGCCAGTGCTGTAGTCAGGGTTTATAACAAAATCAAATAAATACACATAATTGATAGGATTTTTTATAATAGTCACCCAAAGAGTAAAAAACAAGCAAATGTGGGAGATCTGTCCATACACTGGAGACCCAAAGGATCTAAGTGAGGACCTGCATCTTGTAGTAGCTTCCTGCATGTCTTACATGAGTCCACCTGAAGACGTGAATCCCATGGCAATGTGCTCCTGAAGTCTAGCTGGAAGCTAAGAGTCCACAATAATGTCTCTTGTAAACCTGTTTCAAAGAGGTACCCTGGGAAGGCTTCGAGTCTGTGGTAGACACTAGAAAGTCTGCACCACAGGGTGAAGTATCCATGTCAGCAAGCTGAGGCATGTGGACTAGAGCCAGGAAGTGATGCTCAAAGGACCAGAGCTTCCCCAAAGAGAACTGCAGCCTTCTTCGCTAACAATGAGGTCTAGAGCTCCTCCAACAATGAGAATAGCCAAACACATATCAGGAAAACCGGTGCGACATGCTTCTGCAGGAGAACCAGCACCGCTTTTTCCTCTCTAGTTATTCTTTTCATGTTCTTGTCAGCAATCTTCTGGTGGCCCTTCCACATCCAGCACCACGGTGTTTTAGGTCATCTAGGTGTTACAAGTTGACCATTTTAGTTAATATACTACAGATAGTACTATTGAATTTTTCATGCATTAATTAGCCATTTGTATTTCTTCTTCTGAAAATTGTCTATTTCCGTTGTTCAACTTTTGATTTAATCTTTTGTTTGGAGAGTTTCTTTTTCAATTCTGTATATTTGTCTTCTATCTAAGGTGCAACCAGAAAAAAATTTTGCCTGTTGTGTAGGTTTATTTTTTCCCTCTGCTGGTGTTTCCACCACTGTGCAGAAGTTGAATTTGCTATAGTTCTATTTGATTCTTGATGTCATTTCTTGTGCAACTGTACTTATGTTCAGAAAGTCTTTATTTCCCAATATCTTAAGGAAAACTTCAGTGTCTGTGTTCATTGAAGAGATTGGCCTGTAATTTGCTATATCAATTGAGTCTTTGTCTGCTTTTGTAATCTAAGTGAGATTGGCTTCCAGGAATGCACACTGATGTTCTCCTTCCCTTACAATGCTTGAGAATAATGGTGTTATAATCTCCCTGAAGACGTTGTGGAATCCAGTTTTGAATCTCTCAGGTCCTGGATATTTCACAGTTGGTAGACTTTTTATTACTGCCTGAATTTTGTTGTTTGCTATATTGTTTAGAATGTTTATGTCTTATTGATTCTGTTTTGGTAGTTCACATGTCTAGAAATCCTTTCCTTTCAGATTCTCCAATTTGTTGGAATATAATTCTTCATGGTATTACCATAAATCTTCTGAAGTTTGGTGGTGTACTTTGTGGTTTCATTCTTTTTTTTTTTTTTTTTTTTTTTTTCATTTTTATTGCATTGATGGGAGTCTTTTCTGTCCTTTTGGTCCAAATGTATTTTATTATTTCACAGAACCATCTTCGTGATTGATTGTGTTTTGTCTCAGATACATTAATTTTCTTTCTGCTATTTCTTATTTTCCCCTTTAAATTCAGTTTTAGTGTGTTTTTCATTATCTTGAGAATCATCATTAGGTGATGCATTTGAATTCACTCTATTTTTCTAACATGATCACTGACTGCAATAAACTTCCCTATAATGACTGATTTTATTGTCTTCAATGTTTTCTGGAATGTTGTACAGGTCTTTTCCTTGATTCCATTAATTTTTAAATTTGTTTTCCTCAGTTTCTTCTGTGATCTATTGGATGCTCAGAAGTGTGTTTCATTTCCAGTTGTGTATAATTTTTTTGTCATTTCCTTTGTAATTGATTTCTAGTCTCAATGTATAATGATCTGATAGCACCCATGGGGTTATTTTTATTCTTTTGTATTTATTGACACAAATTTCTGGACTACGATATGGTCTATCTTGGAGAATGTTCTGTCTGCTGCTGAGAATATATATCTCTTCTAATAGGATAGAACACTCTGCAGATATCAATTGCATTTAGACCATTTCTTCTTACTGGTCTAGTATATGGATCTACACTGGAGAATGTTCCATCTGCACTTACATTTTCATCTAGTTAGCTGTTAGGATATGGTGCTCGGCAGATGCTGTTAAGTATTGTTGAACTTATATTTATTCATGCCTATTATTTGTTTACTCTATCCTTATTGCTATTTGAAGTTAATAACAACGTTTCTTGAATTTTCTACTTCTTTCTTCAGTTCTATTACATTTTTCGGAATACCTTTGGACTCTCTCAAGGGAATGTGTGAATTTGTGTTCCACATCTTCTTAACAGATTAACTTTCTTGCCTCTCGATAAGTTGGATCTTTGAATACCTCCTTTAAAAGTGGGTACCATGTTAGATTTTTGGCATATGGAACATTGATGGCTTTCATTTTAATATTTTGTCCCATAAAACATCAGTTCCTTTGTCAGTTCCAGTCTTGGCAACAGGACTGGGATTCTAATCCACAGGTTTCAAAGAATGGAGTCAGGATCAATGGTAAGTGTCTGTGATTTTAGCCCTCTGGGAGCCTGAGATGGAAGGACCAGCAGTTCTAGCCCAACCTGGACCATTTAGAGAACTTTTCTCAAATTTTTTAAAAGAGAGGAGGTAAGGATGTGACTCCATGGTCCTGTGTTCAATTCTCAGTACCACAGAACAAAATTGCAAAAGGTAGTGTATACTATTATGCTAATTTCATCACTCTTCTGTTTTGTCTCTTTTCCCAAGGCATTTAGTAAAAACCTGAAGTTCTGAAAATTCAGTTCTTTGCTTGAAAACAGTGGAGCTGAAATACCTGAACTAACTAACTTTCTTTCTCTCTTACTTTATTCTACTTTGCTTTATATTATGGTGCTGGGGGTGAAATCCAGGGCTTACATATTGTAGGAAAATTTCTGTGATTGAGCCGCATCTCCAACTCAATATATGAGTTTTAGAGTCCAGTGGGCTCGGGTCCTGTTCCAGTTCTACTTAGTGCACATTTCATCTTCCTGAGCTATGTCTGTGGCTCCTAACAGAAGAAAAGGTCTTGAAATTTTTTTTCTTTTTCTTTTTCTACAATATTAGTATTGTAGGCAGCTGAATTAGAAATGTTACAGGCAGTTAGACAGGGTCAGGCCCTCAAGGAGACAAGATGGAAGTCAAGGTGACCTTGCAACTTGGAAGAGACAGACAATCCCATATGGAACACACCTGAAGACCATGAAAAAAAAGGAAGCACAGCTACATAGTTTCCTAGGGATGGGCTTTAGGGATTGATATCCTAAATAGGTATCAATCACCTTGAAAGAGCCCGAAGGAGTCATTAGCCCAATCCCCAACAGGAAGAGACCCTGTCCTGTATTCATGCCTGCCTGCTACGTGACTCCCTTCCACATTTGGTCCTGGATTTAATCAATTTTACCTGAGCAATGGTGCTTGTAATCCCATTGGTTGCCCATAGTTTTGTCCCGCCTCATGCCCTCATAAGCGAGTTCCCATGTTTTCTCCACCACCTTAGACCCGCCTCACCACATGGTTTTCCTCTATAAAAGTCCCTGGAAGAGACAACCTCCTGGGGACAACCTGCCGGGGGCCCCCTTCCTGTCCCTCTCTCAGACAAGAGCTTTCTCTCCCTCAATAAATATATTCTGCTCATAACTTCCATTTGTTCCTAAAATTCATTCTTTGGTTTTAGAGAACACGAGCTCGTCCAGGTCAGGTTGGGAGATCATTTTTCCCCTAAGTCATTTGGAGGTTCCCAGTATCATTTTGGAGTTCACCCACCAGAGGGAGACCAGTTTTTCTCCCTGTATCACTAGCGATTCAACTCAACCTCTGGTATGTTAAGCAAATGCTGTATCACTGAGCTGCAGCCCTAGACCCAACCTTCTCCTTTATAAAACTCTTTTGAAAATTACCTGAACTACAAAGTATACATAAATTATCAGAATAACCATTATTATCCTTAAATTGTTCCTTTTTCTGCTGCAGGAAGTCCAATTTTTTAAAACATATTTCAGTTTTTTAAAGCAGGAGGGAAACACAATCAAGACAGAAAATTCATAGACGAAGAGCCTGCTTAGGCAAGTGCAGCGACCTGGGATTGACCCCCAGCACCACATGCCACACGGCTTTGACCCCGGACACCCTGATCTGGCCACTGAGTCCAGGCCTGGTGGTGCCTTTAAGCCCAGTGCTGGGGAGGCTGACAATAGGAAAATCACTACAAGTCCAAGCTCTGTAGTGAGACCCTTTACCAAATATATCACACACAAAAAAAAAGATAGAAAATTCAAATCTCACTGAAAAACATATCAAAATTTAATCAGATACATATTAACCTGACAAAGTGTACTTTATACAAATCAACAGGGAAAAAGTTTTCTTAACAGAGAATAGCTTTGAGCACATTTCCATACTGCTTGATAATTGGTTAAATCATAATTTTTAAAAAAGAAACAATTCAGAAATGTATTAAACATGTAAGCAATTCAAACTAAAAAGTAAAAGAAATATAAAAAGAAAATTCACACAATAAATTCATTAACTCCGTAAATGAGAAAATGCGCTACTATTAAAAGAAAAATATAATAATCATATTTTATTTTTAAAAAATATTTTGTGTATTTATTTGGTATAGAGTCTTGCCCTGCAGCTCAGACTCATAGTGGTCCCCCTTTCTCAGCCTCTCCAATGCTAGAATTACAGGTGTGTACCACCATGCTTAGTTTCAGGGGCTGGCAAAGCACACCTGGGTTTGGGGGCCAGCACAGCATGTGGTACCAGGGATCAAACTTGGATCCTTGCTCTTGCCAGGCAGGTGTTTAGATTGCTGAGCTATCACCCCGGCCCAATATTCATATTTTTAACTGGCAAAAAAAAAATGCCAGTAATGTCTACTACTATAAGAGTATATATAGAATAATATTATGTAAATCTTTCTCAAAAATTAATACAGTAAATCTATTAACTTTGAATTGTGAATGATCTTTAGCTTGTCTTACTTTGGTAAAGTGTATCAAATGTAAGAATACCATTATTCATATTTAACTCTTAGTGCTTTTTGTCTCTTTGTGGAATGGCTGGACAAAATGTAGCCTTTATGTAGACTATTACACAGCTATGGATAAAAGCATAAGTTATGCCCATCTAGTGACTTGGGCAAAGTATAGTAATAAATGAGGAAAGAACTGACAATGGAAGATATATGGTACAATATAATTGCTTTATTAGCAAATAAAGAGAAATTTAGTTTTTATGTAAGTAAAACGAGAAACATTATGTCAATGTGTTAGTATTTATTACTATAAGAAAAAAACACTAGAAAGACAATATTATTTATTTTGCATTTTATATATTTTCATTGTTGAGTACCAATAACTGACATTTTAAAATGCCAGCTTAAAAGAAAACAAAAAGGAAAAGCAGGACAAAAATAATAATAATTGAAACTGGTAGAAGAAATAAAACAGAGTTGTCATTGTTACTTTCTACACTGCTGGGACAAAGTGCCTAACACCCACAAGTTAAAGCAAGAAAGATTTACTCTGGAGAGGTTTCGGTCCATAATCAGCTTCCGGTGAGGCAGGAAGAGGCAGGTCATGGAGCACCAGGCAGGAGACAGTGTCAGCACCGAGCAGCAGAAGAAACCCGAGCTTTTTTTTTTTTTTTTTTTCCTACAAATGTGCTTCAAACATTTTGGGTGGTGCCACCCCCATCCACGGTGGGGCGTCTGCCTCTAGCAAATCCATTCAGACACTCTGAGAACTATGCTAATTGCAATCAGTGTATTAACTTATTATTACACGTCCCAGCACCGCATACCCTAGATTCAGCCACCTGTGAATAGTGCCACCGATCAGTCCACAAGTCTGTGGAAGACATCTAGAAACAAACCATCGCAGGACTAGTTCAGCAGAGAGGACTGAACGCAAGGTCTTCACACAGAGCAACATACCCAGCCATATGGAAATATGTACATAGTAGTTATTCATCACACTAGATGCAGACATGAAATTTTGTCTAAACACTATTAGTACAAATCTTTCTTCTCATTGAACTAAGAGGAAGTAGCTGTATATCTTAACTATTTTGTATATACAGATATATATATTTTTTCACTACCATGAATAACTACTACAAAGACAACAATATGCAATATATTAATTGTTGTAACTGTCCTACTAACCTCTTTTGAAACTGTCCAATTGCTATTTGTTTCTCAATAAAATTAATTAAAAAATAAAGAAGAAAAATAGGCATCTAAAATGAATATATACATAACAAATGAAGAGATAGAAATGGTAAATAAATATATGAAAAATATTAATAAAAGAAATACATACATATATTTTTAATGAGACAAGATCTTGCTAATTTGCTAAATTTCTCAGGGTAAACTCAAAGTTGCAATCTTTCTGCCTCAGCTTCCAAGAGTACTGGGACCTGAATTACAAAGTATACATAAATTATCAAAATAGCCATTATTATCCTTAAATTTTTCCTTTTCCTGCTGCAGGAAGTCCAATTTTTTAAAACATATTTCAATTTCTTAAAGCAGGAGGGAAACACAATCAAGACAGAAAATTCATAGACCAAGCGCCTGCTGAAGTGCGCCCCATCTCAGACTGGATAGTTCTTAAGTAGAGCAGAAAGACAGGGAGAAAACACCCAGTGCTAGACCAGGTCTTTTTGTTCGTTTTAGTAGTTGGTACCCAGCAGTCTGACTTGTCTACCTTGGAAGATTTGTGTCACTAACAGCAAACACCATACTGTGTCTATAGTCTTTGTAATTTATCCTACTTTCATTCTATATGACAATAGCAGACCCCTTCTCTGTACAAATACCACTCTGCATTTTCATTCTCATTGAAAAAATGTATTGACAGTGTCAAAGACTTTAACAACCAATCCAGATTCCTCCTGGAAATTAAACAAATGAAATCTCCCCTTGAAATCTGTCAATAGGTTTTCATCAGAAAGGATCATCATGGAAGTCATTCTGCTAAGTGGTCATAAATCTTATTCCATTAGATATGTTAATCCCTACATTAGATTAGATTAGATACCTAAATTAGATCAATCTGCTTTCTACACTAAAAAATGACAATGGCATTTTAAAAGGAAAAGGCTTAATAAGGTATTCGGTTAGTTCATAGCTATCTTATACAACAATTCAAATTTTACGTATTAAAAGACAGTCTACATAGGACCTAAAAGCTCAGGGGACTAAAGCACCTACTTAGACACATGCAGGGACCAGGGTTCCACCCCTGGCATGCTGTGCCCACCTTGTCCGCAGGGTACGCTGAAAAAGTGATTGAGACTAGGTGTGGTGGTGTACACTGTAATCCCAGAGCTTGGGAAGCTGAAAACAG
>NW_004524582.1:6378329-6403100 GCF_000260255.1 Octodon degus | reverse complement strand
AAAAAAAAAAAAGGATATTCCACACAGCAACATATAACAAAATTTGTAGAAGCTACAAACAAAAAAATATGTTTTGGACATTAAAATGTTAAGATTTAGAAGAGTCTAACTAGAAAGTGATCTAAAATAGTTGTGAGGGAAAAATAATATATTTTATTTTCCAGAAATATGAATATTACCTTACTACAAATATCGATACACTATATATTATTTAAAACATTTGATATAAATAATTTTCATGTTCAGGCTTTCCTTTAAAAATCCATTGGAGCCCTTTAATTAAAAAAAAGTTATCAAAGGTCCACATTTTGTTAAAATAAAGCTATCTGACATTACTAGAAAATTCTGAAAAACAATTCTAGCAAGCATTATTGAGTTTACTACAACAATCCAAAGTTTTCATTGATATATTTGTACAAGGTCTTTATTACATATATCTACTTTATCAAATGTGAACATTTTTTAAACAGCAGTGTCATTGTTGCACTACATCTTTTTTAAAAATGTGATTTAATGTCTAAATCCAGTCATGTTGACTGTATGTTTTAAGTCTCCTCTTTTCTCTTGTCCTACTCCCAGTGTTTCCTAGATGCCCTTCTCGGGATGTTACTAAGTAACTAAAGGCTTTTTCTATTCTGGGCATCTCTCAGATGATATCCAAGAGGGATGTGAAGAGGTTTCACTTTATCCCTTATTTAAGATACCATAAATCACAACTACTTTTAGAAAGATTTTTTTTTTTTTTTTTTTTTTTTTGTTGTTGTTGTTGTTGCTAACTCAGGCTGCCTTAAGGGCGACTCTGGGGTGGTTGTGGAGCTGGGGATTGAACCATGGTCCCCTGCGCCTGACTTGAGTTTGCCCAAGCAGGTGCTTTAAACAACTGAGCTAACCCGCAAGCCCCCAAAATTAGAAAAGGATTTTTTTTTGCACAGCTACTTTTAGAAATGATTTCTTCTGAATAGATGATATCTAACTACTCTTCATCTTTTCCATATATACTTAAATATATTCATAACAATGCATGCATATTTATTTATTAGCATAGTAAGTTTACGAAATATCTTTTTAAAAAGGTTACACATTATATCAGGACGTTCATCCCCACAGAGCTTCAAGCTTACAGGTAACACGATTATAGATGCTCCACTGAGGCCGTGCAGTAAGGCAGGTCCACCCTGAGGAAGGGGACCATAGGGCTTGCGGCCTGGAAGCGATTCCATCCCTCCCTGCTCTGCCCTGCTCCTGCTTCCCAACTGCCAGGACATGAGGAGCCTTTCCTTCAGCATGTTCCTCCATCTTGCTGTTTCTTCTAAGGAGCCGGAGAACCATGAAGTAAGATGTGTAGCAAAATAAACTTCTCTTCCCTTCAACTGTGGGTGTTGTGTCTCAGTGACAAGAAGGCAACAAAGACAAAACATACTAACATTCATATCATTTGATGATATCAGCTTACCTGCAAACTGTCAAAGAAGGCATTTCTAAATTAAGAGAGCTGGCAAAAAAAAAAAATAAATACAGCAAACAGGAACATGCCATTTTTTTTTTTTTTGAAGAGAAACCATACACATCAAAATATGCCAGAACTATTATGCCTTATATCTACTTTATAATTAACTCTTTCTCTTATTGCATTAAACTGTGCCACATTATGGCACAAATTCAAAACATTTTTATAAAGACATTTGTATTTATTGCCTTGTTGGTACAGATTATTAATGCCTTACATTCGTATTTTATTATCGCAATTTATAATATTGGCCTAAGTTTTGTATCTCCATTTTTAAGATACTAATTATGCTTCCTAGTCTAATAAAGAGATGGACATGTTTTGATTGTGTCTCAGTTACTCCTCTCTCATTGCTGGAACATACACCCAACACTCAAAACGAAGGAAGGAAAGGTTTATATACCTCATAGTTACTGGAGTTTTTAGTCCATACTTGGCTGGCTCCAAGGCAGAGCAGAACATGGCATAGGGCAGCAATTTCCAGGGGCGGAAAGCAGCGAAACAGCAAAAGGAGGAGTAGCGGCAACATTGGCTACAGAGAAGTCTGTCTCCCTTAAGTGACGTTCAGGCTATTTGCCCCAGGTTGGGAGTAGAGTAGTACTCACACCCATTATCCCAGCTACCTCACACCCATAATCCCAGTGGATCATGAGTTAATCAGAAATTCTAGAAGTCTGCTCCATGATTGCTTGAAGCTTTGGGGGAACAAATACACACAAACCATACAGATTGCTATCTATATGCCAGTACAATTTTAATCATGTTTCATTGATTTTCTTTTATGTTCTTCATATAAATAGGTATTATTTCTTTGTTTTAAAAGATCTTTTATTTGCTTATTTATTTGGTACAGGGTCTCACTACGCAGCTTGGACTTGTAGTGATCCTCCTGTCTCAGCCTCCCCAGCACTGGGATTACAGGCATGTGGCTCCATGCCCAGTTTTGGGGCCTGCCCTGATGCACCAGGGGTTCTGGGGCTGGCACAGCATGTAGTACCAGGGATCAAATCTTGGTCCTTACACTTGCCAGGCCGATGTTAGACCCTTGAGTCATCTCCCCAGCCCAACAGGTTCTATTTCCATTCTTCTAAGTCATGTGAAAAAATCTGAGTCACCAAGAAGTTGAACAAGTTGCCCAAAGCCACAGTTACAGGTGTCAACAACTCAAACTCCAGCTTCTTCAGTAGTAACTAAGCTGTACTGTAAGTTGCTAGGTGCTTGCACTGACAATGTGCAAATAGTGTGGATCAAATACTTATTTCTGATACCTTAACACCTAGTGGCTTGAAAGACAAAATTGAATCAGGAAGGTTGAGGTCACTTAGCTGGCCCCTCTGGCTCAGGATCCTGCACACCATGTGAACAGGCGTCTGCTTGATCTCTGGATGCTGCAAAGTTCATTGGGGAGGGAATCATGCTCTGAGCTTGCTCACGCTGTTGTTGGCAGGCCTGAGACAACCGAAGGTCATTCATCTGGCTCTTGGCAGACTTACCGTCCTTGCTGGGCTTTGGCCAGGGTTAATCTTTCCTTACCCTTCGGGCTTCTCTCCAGAGTTATTCAAGAACATGGTAGCTGTCTTCCTAAATAGGAGAAAACAAGAGTTCAAGAAGGCAGCCACAACATCTTTCTTTCTTTCTTTCTTTATTTATTTAATAAGGGTCTACAGGGCCTACAAGGTCTCACTGCATAGACCAGACTCGTAGTGACCCGCCTATGTTTAGCCTCCCAACAGCTGGGATGACAGGTGCATGCCACCACGTCCAGTCTCAATCGCCTCAGCGCTCCCAGCTGGGGCTGGGGCCAGCACAGCAGGACTGGGGATTGAACTCCCGCAGCTGCGACTGCCTAAGCAGGCGCGTCATAGTATCTTTTTTACCTATTGCCTATGTCTTTCCCTGTGATCTGTTTAATAGAAGTGAGCCACCAGGCTCATCCCCAAAAGGCAATGATTGAGTATCCAGAGACATAAATGCAAGAGGCCAGAATCAATGAGAGCCCTTATAGCATTTATAGACTAATCATGAGTCCTCTACTTTGATGTAGACTCAATATAAAACACTTATACCACTTGAAGAAGTCATAGGCACTAATTGTCATGTTAAGTGCACGAAGATAATAACCTGTGTGACCAAAATCTTGGGATTACTGAAAGAATAAAAGCACAATCACAGATATTAAAAATTAAGAGCTCAATATAAATATGACTTAACTATGTTATTATTTTTTTACTATGTTATTATTTTTCAAAGACAAGGGATTATAGCTGACCCATTTCAATTAGGTTGTGTTTTGCTCTCTCTTCCTTTATTGTACTGTACATCAAGTCCTAAATTATTCATGTGTATTTTATATCCATAGACATGCAAATAATCACCACAATAATGAAACGGTCAGAGGTAAAAAAAAAAAAAAACCCTAATATTTATGAACATAAGTTAGACGTCGATCTCCGTGTTAGGCAATTTATATTCATGCTCTTATTAAATTCTTCCTGTCAATCTCTTGGTGAATATATCCTCTATTCCTTCTATACCACACTGACTCAAGAAAAATGTATAGTTAATCATCAGACAAAAGTTCTATTTATATCTTTATTTTTCCTCCAAGGCAAGTCAATCATAACATGTATTGTTGCCCCATTCACAGAGTCTTAGAGACATAAAGATGACCTCATAGTACTTTTATCCATATCTTTACCCTAAGGCATTACTATATTGTAAAAAATCCCATAAGTATCCATCCCACTATCAGTTTAAGTCTCCAGAAAAAAAACCCTTTATATCTAACAAGTCACCGGGTCCTGGGTGCAGCTTAGGTTTTCTTAGATAGCTTTGGGTTTATTTATGTTTGGGAAGCCTGAGTTAGAGAAAAATGATTCCAAAATAGAGGTAATACCTTCCATAATATATAAAACAAAATGTCCCTCTGGTTCTCTTTCTCTCCCTTCTTCTCATTCCTCCCGGCCCTTCACATTTTTCTCTCCTCCTCTGTATATACACACACACACACACACACACACACACACACACACACGCACATACACACACACACATGCACGAAAACACACACAAACACAGGTTAGCAAAATATGTGTGCTATTTAGGCACCCATATAACTCCATCCATCACTTGATGACCGATTTCAATTGAGGCTGTCTACTGTTCACTAACTCTGGTAATTCTGATGTATTGTGAAATTTCTGTAGGCCACTCTTTTTAATAACTGCCTTCAAAGTCACTTTTGCTAACTTCAAAAGTCTGAAAAGAAAATGTTTTAACTTATCTTTCGGGTAAATGCAGTATTGTCCAGTTCTATCAGATATTTAGCTGACATTAGGAGGTTCCGAATGCCAATTGGCCACTTCTAAAAACCAAAAAACATTCTCAACAGATGAAAGAAATACTTGTGATAAGTGCCTGACATGTTCCAGAAAGAAAAATCCAGAAACATTCAGGGCAACTGAAGTGGTGTAGAATAATTGCAGAGCCTCTTAAGATGAAAAATTTGAAGGCAATTATATTCATTAGATGGTAGAGTCTAATTTGCTAACTCTCAAAAGTGCTTTTAGTAATTTTAACCTATCACTAGACCTACTCTAGAGGAGCGTGGTTCTCCATGAGAAGATAATTCATGAATACTTTTGTATTAAACAAATTAAATGTGTGATTTATGTGTGATTATGCCCATGCTGGTTAAGACAAAATTAATGGAATTACTCCAGTCACATTATAAGTTTGTGCATTTCTCATGGTTCCTTGTTAATTCCTAGGTGCAAAGTAGGTAAATAACATCAGTTTAAATTGAATTTTATGCATGCAACTTGCCAATGATGAGTAGCTCTGGTATTTTCAAGGGAAATATCCTACATATTGCCATAATAATACGTTGGTACCATGACAAAAATCACTCCCAAATTCATTGTACCCTTTAGTGCTTCTCTAGAACAATTTCTGACTTTAGAAGAACACAAATTAGTGTAATGGAAACAGATTACTGGGTGGGTAATTAGAGAAGCACAAGTCTAATCTGAGCATTTTATCTAATGGCCTGAATAGCCTTTGGCGCAGCTGCTTTCCTTTCATGTAATTTAATTTCCCTACTTGGCATGGGCAAACCTAAATTCGTGGAATGTGAGCGCTCCAAGGGACCTTGGAGACATCTACTTAAAAACTAGTGTTTTTCACATGAAGAGCTATATGGCTCATAGAGACTAGATTACACCACTGAAATAAATAGTCCCTAAATCTCAGGAATGAAAAGTAGCAAATCTGATGAAGGTTAGGATGACTACCTGCATTATGCATGACATGATTTAAGAAGGCTCCAAATAATTAGGCACTGTTGAATAAAACCTCATCTACATGGAGGTACAGGGCTATTTCTTCACAATCACTCATTGAATTGAAAATTCCCTGAAGATTTGAAGAACAATGTAAGTGTTGAAGCATGACGCAAAGTGGACTTTACCCAAGACAATCAGAAAATCCCCCTGATGTGTACAGTTATTTAAACTCTTCAGGCAGCCTTTTATAATGTATTTATATTAGCATGCTGTGTGGTTAATTTCATGTTTCAAATCAACTGGATCACAGAGTCCCAAGATGTTTTGTCAAATACCATTCTGAGTGTGTGTATGAAGATATATTGGAGTGGGTAAAATACTTGAATTACTAGACTGAGCATGTGACACTCTCTGAAGTGGATATTCTTTGTCCCATCAACTTAAGGGCTAAATAAAGCAAAAAGGCACTTTTGTAAAAGTAACATTGCTCCAGGCTGACTGTGTGAGCTACAACACTGTATTTTTTTTATCTTGGAACTAGCATTGAAATGTCAGCTCTTCTTTGGTCTTGAGACTGCCAGTTTTCAAACTAGAGCTAGATTGTCAACATCCTTAATTCTCAAGCCTTTAGTATTTTTCTCATAGGTCTCTTGCTTACAAATGCAGATCTGGGGATTTCTTATCATCTAAAAATGCATGAGCTGTTTACTACCAATCAGTCTGTCTGTCTGTCTGTCTGTCTGTCTGTCTGTCTGTCTGTCTGTCTCTCTCTCTCTCTCTCTCTCTCTGAGAGAGACAGTGAGGTTAAATTAAGGAAGGAAGAAGAGAGAGAAAGAGTGTAATAGGTTTAGCTTTTGAGGAGAATTCCTACCAATACATGCCTTGAAGAAAAAAAAAAAAAAACAGGGAATTTTGTACTGGTTCTGTAATGCTTCCACAAAGAGGCTCACATTATTTCTGCTCATTCTTTTTGTTTGGCTAATTTACATGGTCACCATGACTCCTACATTTCATGGAAGTAAATTCTTTCATACACTTGCATGCAGCCAAGAATGGACTTGGATGAATAATAAATAATGATGAGCAGGAAATGTAGGGCAGTCATGAATAAGAAACTCCCAGCTACTGGAAGAGTATAATTTTGGCCTTGTAACTTGGCTCTCTCTCAGGGACATAATGATGGCCAAAGCCAAATTAGATTATGTAGTTTCAAAACAGGGTCAAAAAGCAAAAAGGTGTTAATATGGCTTAGATCTAAAAAGTCCCTTAACAGTATCTCTTTCAAAGGTAAGACCTGCTTAATGCGGCAAGTCACTGTGGTATGACTTGGAAGGTTGTATTTTCGTCCATAGCACTTCCTTTCTCTCTCTGCTTCTTGACCACTTCTGTGTGGTGAACAGGTTTTGTCAGACAGGCCTTTCCACCAGCTGCTTCTGCACTGAAGCTGACCTGCGGCAGACTGAGCCCACTGAAACTTAAGGTAAATAAACCTCTTCTGTTGGAAGCTATGAGGATTAGGATTCTTCTTTCCAGTGAAGTGATGGACAGCTAACTTGGAGAATTTACAAACACAAGGTACTATGAACATTAATCCATTGGACTCTATTAAATAGCTTGATACATACATAGAATATTAATTTATCATAGTATATAAGTGTCCAATAAAATATTTCTTATTGTAATTAATGTTTACAATATTTCTCACCATTATTTGACTTATAATTGCAAGTAATATTACCATAATATGACACTTTCCAGACAAAAATTATATTAAAAATCCTTAGGGTCTCTTTTAAACATTGCAAGAAAATTCATTATAACACTGTTGCGGTGGTATGGCTCACAAAGGTAGAACATGCATAGTAAAGTAGAAGTGAAATATCCGAAGAGAATTTTCCTATAAATGTTGAGTACATGTCACCTCTGAAAAGAACACTTCTCAAGTTGAATGTTTCCTTACTTTAAAATGTTTTATCCTTAAACGTTGGGGACAAATGACACATTTGCTTTTATCTGACAAAGGAAACAGGTGCATTAAAATACAGCCCCAGTCGGTATTTCAGACTCTGAACACAGTCATTTAAAATGAGTGAAACTGAAGACAGATTTTTGTAAGAAATAACACAGAAGCTTAATTAAATGAAGTAATATAAAGAAGAATATCGTTCTTAAAAGAAGAATGATGTTCAATGTGTCGTATTTTGGGTCCAGCTTCATAAACTAATTAGATTCATTTCTTTGTGTAATATGAGGTGGTATTTATAATAGATCAGATCAAGGGTTTCAAATAGAAAAAAAAAAAACTGAGTTGGACTCCCCGGATCTTAATCACTTACCATCTGTGATACTTCTTTATTAATTAAACCCTTAAATTTCAGTGTCTTCAGCTATGTTATGTAGAAATAATCTCCATAATCTAATAACTTTATAAGTTATTATATTAAATGATAATCTTCAAAGACTAAATGATAGCCTTATGAAATGCATTGAGAATAGTGTCTGGCACTTAAATGACCCACAATATGGTAACAATTATTGTTATTAAATCCAGTACTGACATTCAACATCATTAAATTAACAAACAGAATACTCATTTCACCAATTTCTTGCTGAACAGTAAGCCATTCTGAAACATAGTGCCTACCACAGATAGCATATATTTTTGTTATTATTGTCCTTTTACTTTTATGTTTTATTTCTATATTTTCATTTTTTAATTTCTATAAGAGAATAAAATATAGTATAAAAACCCATTAGAAACAATACATAATTTTACTAAATAAAGTAACAGGAATTCAACAATGGTTGTTATATTGCATAGTGTTGTCTTCATATTAGTTGTTTAGATTGCCAGACACAAGCATGCAAAATTGGTTTTAAAAAAGTTGTAGAAAATTATAAAGGAGAAGAAAATAAATTTAAGCATTAAGTATTGCTTCTAATAGACCAGCAGAAATCAGCTAGAACTCATACTCATGAGTGAAATAAATCAGACCCACAGATGCAAACATTGTATTGTCTCGTTAGTGTAAGAACCTGTACAAGTAAGTACAATCTGAAAGGAACAGTAGATATTGTGAAAGGGAAAAAAAATCTGTTCAAAGGGAATAAATAGCATACAGCTTAGTTTTAAGGATCAATAATGTGCACGGGAATCCGGTAGGTTACCTATTAGCTGCATATACTGTTCACTGAGCTCACTCAACAGTATGCAAGTGACAAATGGAGTGATCTAGATGTCCACAGTACTTTGCATCCTTTGCCAGGTGCTTGCAAGTGGTGGGTGGGGAGCAGAGCTCAGCTGCCACTGCAGTGAGTGCTGGCTCCCAAGGCCTGAAGCCTGCCCTTGACAGCCATCACAGATGATCAGACTTCTTATGTGGCACTTCAGGGCTTCCAGACAGGGTGCTCTGGGGGTCGAACAGGCCCAGTGTTGTTTCCACTGGATTCTACTGGTGAGGCAAAACCGTGCCTGCCTATGTCAAGGGGAGGAGACAGAGAATGAGGGATTATCATTTTTAATACAACACAGGCCCATGTAATACATAGGGGTTTTTTTTGTTGTTGTTGTTGTTTTTTTATTGTGACAGTGGTATACCAGTAAGCATATTGGGGTTATCTAAAGTGAATGGGCCTCCTTTCATTTGGAACTTTGTGCACACAAGGCTTTATTCTGGAGTTTGGAAACAAATGTCCCAACTGAGCAAAGGAAATAGCTCAGTGGAATAACTGCTTGCCTGGCAAGCACAAGGTTCTGAGTTCTATTCCTGGTAGCATCAGAAAAGAAACAAATATCCCAGCCATACTCATTCGGGTTGCAACCACTTCCTTCCCTTGTGTAGCTTGAAGGACTGCCTTTCCCAGAATTGCCACAATAGTGTGAAGTTAATATTCTAAAATACTTCAGAACACTTGTTCAGTTAAGGGACAGAATCTATTATAGGCTTTGTAGGCCACATAGTATCTCTGTCCCTTGTTCTTTATTTCTTGTTTTTAACAACTCTTTAAAACAAAAAACAAGTCATGGCGCAAGGACCATAGAAAAACAAAGCAAGGACCAGACTTGGCCTGGAGGCTGTAATCTGTTGACCCCTGAAGAAATGAAGAGCAATAAAAGCGTACATTACTACAATTGTAAACTAGAAAAATAAAAACAAATGAAGACACTGCAAAATCAAGGACAATCAGTCCCAAATCTTAAGAACGTTAGGTGGAACAGAGGCAAAACAAACTTTATTAAGACTTCAACTTGTTCAAGGCAGTGATAGAAATGCACAGAATTAACTTATTTACTACTTACAACAACCTATAAGTTGGCTTGCTGTGCCCATAGCATAGACAGGATTAAGATGTTAGCATTTTAAAGATAAAGATTGGGTTAAGCTCCTACCCAGCAATCTCACACAGAGCCTAATATAGCATAGAAGTTAAATACAGGCTAGGTGAATTACAATAAATAGTAAAAACAGTGACTCAGGGAAATGAATCGACATCAAGGGAAAAAATTGAAGTGCTGCAATGGAAAGCCAGCTTCTTTGATTCAAAATACTCCATCCAGATCTTTCTCACCCTGCTGTCCCTGTAAAGAATTCTATCACCAATCATCTGGTCCAATATCTATTTGTTATATCAGTCTGATCCTTAGGAAAATATCATTTGGTGGTGTTTACTGATCAATTAGGCTATGTAGAGCTTTAGTATATAGTTTGAAAAATTTAACTTGTGATGTTTGGGGAATCATTGATGGCCATACTTTAAATATGACCATTCTTTGTACTATCTGTGCTCTTACAAGCAAGGACAGAGTCCGTTTTTATAAGGTCTGCAGTTTATTTAGTTTGGGTGGGCTTTTCTAAGTAAATGAATACAAAAAATAACATAAAAGTAGTTGCTTAGGCTGGAGGTGCTCAGAGTTGAGCATATACTTAGCATACTCAAGGTCTTGGGATCAATCCTCAACACCAAAGGAAAAGAGAGAGAGAAAGAGAAAGAGAAGAGAGAGGAAAGAGAGAGAGAGAGAAAGAGAGAGAGAGAGAGAGACAGAGACAGAGAGAGACAAAGACAGAGAAAGAGACAAAGATTGTAAAATAAACACCTGTTAAGCCAATATGACATTCCCCATTTGAAATATAAGATAAATAATTAAATAATATAAAAATTAATATTACAAAGTCTCCCCCATATCCATAATTTGTTAATAAAAGACGACTCACATCTGTAATGCTTTTGTATTTTAGCATGACAGACACTTCTGAAAAAGATATACAGAATTCAAGAACAGTTGTGAGAGTTTTGCTGTTGCGTTTCTTTAGGTATCCGTGCTCTATTGGTAAATATTGGATATACCATTTCATCTCAAAATTGTAGACTTTGTCAGTGAAGGATGTGTGAGTTGTGATAAGCTCAATGGACTGTTATAAAAAAGTCATGTAACTACACGCACACAGATGTTTACAGTATTGTGAATGCCTGCAAACAAAAACAGCCAGATAGATGCTATATGTTTATGATTTCTGTTTACAGCCTTCACATGCACTCAGTAGAACAGCATGTTTCCAGTGTATCTACTGCCTTGAATAATTTCTGACAGGAGATCTTTTCTGATTGGAACAAAATTATGAAGGAAATTCTTTCTACCATCTTAGGTTCCAGTTCTTGAGGATGTACAAACTAAAATTGCAACAAAAACAACAACAAAAAGATCAGCAAAAAAGAACAATCTAATTATGTCCAAATGTGTGCTTGAGAGTTAAAGAAGTCTGATTCAAAGAGGCAGCTAGAATTTGGGATTTAAGTGCCGTGTTAAGTACCTCTCAGCTTAAGAGGTTGGAAGGAGGGAAGAACAAGTGACATCTAGGACAAATAAGTGGACCTGAAGGAGAACTGGGAAAGACTGTAACTTCACAGCAGCATCTTTTACCTTATCTAACTGCTGCCTTGTGCTGACAGCTTGGCTTCCATGGTAAGAATTGCTCTTTTCTGATTCTCAGACTCCTGGGGAAGGAATTGATGACAATTGACTTATTTGGTGAGGCTTTCTTATAGAAGACAAGAGGTCTCCAACAAAAATCCTCTTGCCCTAGCTGTTATTTCCCAGATATCATCAGCTGAACATAGTTCTTGATGCCATCTTGGCATTCTGGACCTTTGGACATCAATGAAAAGGTGAGACATCCTCCAGTTGGAAATTCACACATCTAACTGGAAACACTTCTATGGACTAGTTTCTAGTTCTGAGCATTTAACCCTGATTATACTTTGCCACTGTACAAGTCTAAGAATCCTTTATAATACAACCTGTGGCACTGTAGTTTTATGCCACCACACCGGCCAAGGCTATAAAGTGAATGGTGGTGAAATTCCCGGAAGCCGCTCTGCGCCATCATGGTTAGCAATAATGTAATTATGAAGGAAAGTAAGTGTGAAACCACCAAAGTGCGCCTGAGCACTTTCAAATTAAATGTATCCTCACTTTAACTGTTCCGTGACTGGAACCTCAAAATGTCCCTAGTGTCTCTGAAATCATTAGAAAGAAGTGATGGTGATGAAACTAGAGCTAATGGACGCTGTGTTGTTAACCTATTTGAGGGTTAAGTTCTCAGGCTTGCAAATACCAAAGACAGATGACTGTGCAAACTTATCCCTCTCCCAGGTTACCTCAGACTCAGAGAAGAAGGTATGGCCAGTGAGTGATCCTGTAAGGTAACCGCTGCCTCCCATGAAGTCTGTCATGGAGAATCATTAAAAAATAGAGGAACGACAGGATGTTTAGAGAAAATGGCTTTTGTTGACTAAAGGCAATGTTGGTTTATAGACCTTTGGAAAAACACCGTGTAAAACAGAAAATGAAATGGAAACAGGGTCTTGACCTGAATTTCAGTGATATCTTTTAAAACGGGGGTGGGGAGAAGATATAGTGCTACCTTTTCTCTGTTGTTCAGAGATGAGGAATCTATGGCTAACATCTGGTGAGAAAGGCAAGGAGACACAGAAAGAGAAAGCTTAACCATAGGGCTGAATGTTGATGTATATTCTTGTTGAATATACATATATATATATATATAATTATATTCCTAATAATATAATGTAATTATATTCCTAATAATGACCATTAGTAAAAGAATAGCAAGGTTTTCTTCATAAGCAGTCAAACTAAAAGCTCATGTTTACAACTTTATTGCGTTGTTTTCATTGAGTCATTTGGATACAATATTGAACTTCAGTTACACAATCAAAACAAGATATAAGCATCAGAGTGTCAACAGAAAATCTGCATCTTCCCATCCCACTACAATTCAACAATACTTGATCAAAATTCCTGCCCTAAATGTGAAAAGGCTATACCAGTTACTAGGAAAAAATAATACCTAAGCTGTTTGGTAATGTGAAAAACAGCCAGGGAAGTTCAGAATTCAGGTCTTTTTTTTCCCCCGGTTTTTCAAAACAAAACAAAAAGTAAACAAAAAGCCAAAAGAACCCCACAAATATTGCCAAGTACAAATGTATATAGTTTTATGAAAAAACTGCTGTATCAAAAGAACTGTGTTTCCATTTGCGACTGAATGGAACACTTGCAGATTTATAGGGGTATAAAGCTAAAACCTATACTGTCTCCTTTGACAGTAATGAATTAATTTTAAATGTACTACTACTAATTTTTTGAAGTCAGCATTAGTTTGAAGGTTGCTGACTATTTCTGGTTATTGGTTCTAGGTCAGATAATAGCCAGTTCTACTTTTAGAGAGTTGAACAATGATTTCATTTTATCCAGCAGGTTGCCCCAGAAAGTAAAATTCTCTTTCCATTCAAAGCTGCCCAGAACCAGTGAATGGTTTCATCTAGCCATGGGGGTGGGGTGGGGGGATGGGGGGATGGGTCGGGGGCTGAGACCAGCAATCCTACAAAAAGTCTAGATTCCAGCTCAGAAATAATAGGGCAAAGATCTTGCATTAACTCTCTTGAGGACTACTCACTGAAAAATGCACTGCAACTGAAGCCGTCAAATGTATCACCTTGCCCAACCTAGAGACATTCCACAGTATGTATTTCCTCAATGCAATTATTCAAATTCACTTGAATAAAATTTTGTAACACCAGGTATTAATCACTGACATAAGAAATGATTTACCTTACCTAGCACATGTTGATGTAAAGATTACATTTTTAAAGTTAGTTCATCACTTTCAAATATTCTTGGTAGAGGCGTGCTCATTCCTTTGAATACTATCTTCATGAAAGCCATTCTAATGAGCTCTTTCCCCAAACCTTTAATATACATATCTTCAGCTTAAGGTCATTATTCAAACAACATTAGACACATCTTGCTACAACAGTGAAGAAAAACCAAACGTCTCTGGTTTGCCCTGGCAATGACATAGGCAGATCCAGTTTTACCACAGACCACGCTATATAGAATACAGTGTTTGTGGATTATTGCGATCTTCACCCTAAAACTCATGATTCATGCAGATTTTCTAAAATATTGTACTGTCCCAAACATAGATTGCCAAGAATCTGTTTCTTCATTTAAATTTAAACTTAATTTAAATTTGGAAAAAATCCACAAATCAATTATGTATTGACAGAAGATGCTTTGATAATTGCAGCAACTGACTAGATCTTTAAATACGTGGCATAAACTGTAATCTGTGCTGAATTACCAATGTTACAGCACTTAAATCTTAAGAAAATGAAAGACAACCAAATGTCAATCCTTGCTAAATTCAAAGTGAAAAATCATTTGTCAAGTGTTGTTTTGAAACCTAAGGCCCTCTATTGAGCACTGAAACAAACAGCTTATAAATTAATATTTAGAAAATTTATTTTCAAGGCTTTTTTGCAAACAGGATTTTCATACTAAAGTTGTAGTAATGTTTTATAGTTATCTCATAAATTGTATAAATCAATTTTGGTTTTAAACTTGTTTTTCTTTTATCAATATATTGTACTTTATAGCCTTGCATACACGATTTCATGATTTACACAGTGCAAGTAGGTCTATTTGTTGGCTAGAAACCAATTTAATAACCACTGAGGCAAGCAGTTATTGCCTGCATAAAAGGAAATCTGTGGTTTCCTTTTTTAAGTCACTGAGTTCTAATGTCCATCAAAAAGCCTGTTATTGCAATGAATTATTTAGCCATTTCAGTCTAGTACGTATTTTTAATGCTTCAGGCATGAATTTAAAGCTGCAAAATAAACCTAAAGTTTTTCATAGCGCCAAGACTAGGATCAACATTAATAGAAAACAGTAATTTTGCCTAATTGTGACTATTTAAAATAACTTCGGAAGGAACGTTATTTGAACAATTTAGAAAAGAAAGATTGGAGTGTCAGACACGCCAAAAGCAGTCCACCGGAAAGACTCCTAGAACACACCTCCAAAGATAGTAAAAGACAAACAAGATCCTTTTAAATAAATGAAAGGTCAATAGACTCGGGGATGTCGGGTGTCATTTCCTCTGTTTGTCCCTTGGTGGAGTGCTTGAGTCACTTTCTCCCTTTCTGTCCAACTGTTACATTTCTTTCCAGAACCGGCTATCATGTTTACTGTATTTAACCTTTTTTCCTCGAATTATTGTGAATAATACAGCGTCTATTCTAAATGAAAGGCCCCCTGAGATCCTATCGCTGGCACCTGCTTCTTTGTGTTCTTATCCCTAAACTTTCGTTGCCCTTCTATTCTTGTTTTATGCTGTGACTTAAACTACATCAAGAACCCTGAATGCTGTTTTTCAGCTCAGTCGTTGAAATTTCTTAACTGCAAAGCAATTCTAAGCAATATGAGTTAGTAGGTAAATGTCTAAAAGAAAAAATAAATTACCTAGTATTGTAAGTTTCTGATAGGACGTTTGGCATACGAAAGCAATTAACAGTCAAGTTTTTATTAAATGTATACTGGTATAGAATATTTGTGTTTTAATCAATTGCGTGTTTTACATCTTGGTTGCAAAGGGACACTTCTTTTTACTGTCCTGTAAAAAGCTAACAAAGAATAACAGAAATCCCAAATGTCTCAACATTCCCTGGAGCATTTGGCTGCCTGCGCGCGCCGACGTCCGAAAGCTCTGATCAATGCAGGTTTAGGACGCTGCGCACATTTTCCTTCTCAGTCCTGGCCACCAAAGCAGCAGCAGCAGCAGCAGCAGCAGCAGCAGCAAGCTCTTTAATTTATTGCAGCCGGTTACACTTTCGATCCCATTTCCTTCAGAACCCTTGCCTCTCAGGTTGAGAAGATAAACGCAGCCTCGGGTCTGAGCAGCCGGGCGGGGCTGGTGGGTGGGCGCAAAGCCGGATATCGTATTCCCTAGCTGGGGCGGGGGTGGGGGGATTAAATCCCTGGGCTCCTTTTAATGAAATTGCAGAGCACTTGTGACACTGGCTGCGGAAGAGGGGCGGGGGGTGGGAAGCCGGGTTCTCTCCTCCAGCTCCCCTCCGCGCCCGCAGGAGGTGGAGTGAGGGGGTCGGAAGGGGCCTCGCGGTCGGGGCTCCGCTAGGGCGCCCCGAGGACTCCTCTCGCCTCCCTCCTCCGCCCCCTCTCCCTCCCATTGCCTACTCCTCTCTAAGAACGCGCTGCGCAGAAAAGCCGCGGTCACTTCCCGGATGCTCGGGCGGAAAGGTCGAAGCCCGGGACGACCGGGGGCGGAGCGCAGTCGGGAGGCTGCGAGGCCCCGGCGGTCTGGCCGCGCTGCTCGTCATGCAGCACACGTCGGACCCATTTCCCACGCCGGCTGGGCTCGGCGGCGGAGTTGGTGGGGCTGCGAGTGCGGAGGGCGGGCTGGTGACTACCGCCCGCTCGCAGGGGAAACCACTCCACTGTGAAGGGCGCGCTGCTCCCCTCCCCCTGCCATCCAGGAAGAACTGCGCCGCGCGCGGGGCGAAAGCCGCCCCCTGCTTGCCCCCGCGCGAGCGTGCGCCCCGCCAGTGAGCGACTGAACGGAGGGCGGGCGCTGCAGACGCAGAGGGGTTTGTTTAAGTTTACGGTCTGGAGCCAGAGAAGAGGAAGTGCGCAACGTTCCTGCCCACGCGGCTGCCTAAAGTTTGCAAAATTTTAGTAAAGGTGGCGACGGGAGTGTGCTGCACCATCTTGCCGCGCATCGGAATGCTCAGCTCAGAGCCTCCGAGCTCAGACGACTTCCCAGTCTGTCTCCCGGACCGGGGTAGGAGGAAATCAGGCGTCGGGAGAAACCCGTGCTCCTGCCAGATGTCAGGGAGATTTGGCGTTACCGCCACTTAGCCAGCTGCGAGGGCGCTGCGGCGCCCGCCCCCGCCCCCGGCTGGAGACTGCGGCGGTGCGCACTGAGCCTGCGCGCCGGGTTTTTCTCGCTGATGCTGCAGATACGGAGCCGGGAGACGCGGGTGGCGGCGGCGGGAGGGTTACGGGGAAGGCCGGACTCCCGGCCCTGTCCTCCTCGGAGGAGCCGCCACTCCTGCAAGGATGCCTTAACTGTCTGGAAAATACTTGCCAGCTTCCTGCCGTTTACTACACACACTGCCTTCCTCCGCGTTTCTGCAGTCCACAGTAGGGAGAGCCTGGAAGTCGCCGCCACCTCCCTCTCCCCGCCCCGTTTCTACTCGCTGCGCCCGCCCCAACAGCCGCGCGCTGCGTCTGCTCCTAGACTTCACTGGTATTTGTCTTGCTTAAATCGTTCTGCCTTCTCGCTCAGATCTTGTAGGGTGTAGGTACTGAGCGGATTTCTTTCTTGTTCTTTTTGCTTGAAATATTTAAGGAGACATTTCTAGATTGGGCGAAATTGCTGCACGCCAACAATTTCCCATAAATAGGCTTTTCCCCCCTCCTTTGAAATTATGAAAATTGTCTCCAAATATTTCTTGTCCGCCCCAACCCTCTTCATTTTGCCGGATGCAGCCTTCTCATGAACAGCCGCGGAAATAAATGAGTGGATGGTTCTGGCTCATCAGGCGCAAGCAGACCTGAGATCCTATGAGACCGGCTGAGGTGGTCGCGAGCGAAACCTGGAGAAACCTCGCGTAAGGAGATAGTGGAGACAAGCGAGTGGCACAAAGTCAGACGGAGAGAAAGAAGCGAGGGACACTTGGTACACAAACTTGCCATTAAAGTTTATTTCCCTTATATCCAGATAGGTGACGCTACACTTTGCCAGTTACTAAAGGCTGCTGGTTTCTGCTCAGAAAATAATATGTAGGTTTCCCATATGTGTGTTATTCCCCAGGCGCGCATACAAGGTCCACCCCGATGCTAGCACTACGACAGGAATGCCAAGCATTTAAACAAAGACTGGCATCTTCCTTACCCCACCCCAGCCCTGCAAAATCTGAGCTCCCAAATAAGGATCCCTGCCGTTCTCGCTCTAGAGTTTGCTGTTCCCCATTCACTAATGCAGCCCGCCACGGTTTTTTCAAGAACATCAGAGTGGTTCTCTGGACGCACTCGGGCTCCACAACCTACTGAGAGCCGTGCTCTATACCCAAGCTAAACTGCAAACCTAAGACCCTCCACATAGAAGAAAAATACCATGAGGGCACAGGGGAGAGGGGGGAGAACCGTATGTTCCTGCCCACTCTAAAGCTCTGGCTTACGCGCTCCACATTTATCAGGGAAAAGGAAATTTGCCAGCCCAAGGGAGGGAAAGCAAGGCAGCCCCTTGTCGCCCAGAAAGGGGGCCTGAATTCTCGGAGGGCACCAGGCTGGGCGTTAATGGGCTGATCCCGGGCACTCTGGAAGCAGCCCCGGAGCTGACTTTGGGCTTTCGGAACGCAGAGGCCGGCTGGTCTGCCCTCTGTCCCGTCCTCCCCGCCCTCTTCCCTCTAGCTACCGAATGTGTAGTTTTAGCGGTTAGGCTGTTAGTGCTACCGCGGTGCAGCGCCAGGGACAAGTCTGAGTCGGGAGCGAGCGAGCGAGCGAGCGAGCAAGCTTCCAGCGGCAGCCACCACTTTGGGCAAACTTGAGGGTATCTGGCTGCGGGTGTCGAGCCAGGGCTTCCCACTTGCGGTTTAGCTGACTGGGAGCCGCAGCATCACGGGAGGCAGCGGGAGCGCCCGCTCCAGACTCTTCCAGGCGCGAAAGGGGACGAGACAACTGCGGAATTCACCCGCCGCGCCAGGGCACTTCCGAGACAACAGCCGACTGGCACTTTTTCTCCCTTTGGCAAACTGGATTTTTTTTTTTTTTTTTTAAGCTACTTGGCAGCTGTCTCAGACTCCACCTCCTCCTCCTCCTCCTCCACCCCCGCCCCAGTGCCTTTGGCTTTTCTTCGGAAATCCGGACGGAATTGGGCATCTTTGTTAATTGCCTTTGGGAGAGCCCGACCGTGCGCTTTCGCCGGGCTAACGTCGCCTCTGCGGTGAGCCTGGCTCGATCACCTTTGAACTGCGAAGGGATCAAGTTCAGCTCGAGTTGCCGGCTTAGGGACTGGAAGGAAGGCGAGAGACTGCTGGAAAGCGAGTGAGAGAGGGGGAAAGGGGAAAGGAGAGGAGGGAGGAGAGAGGGGGAGGGAGCAGAGAGTGAGGGAGGAGGGAGGGGAGGGATCGAGAGAGGAGAGAGGCTGCAATCTCCTCCCTGAATCGCGCACAGCGCTGCAGATCCCAGTGCTCCGACACGCGGGCCGAATGCAGGTGAGGGAAGGCACGGACTCTGCGGCTGCGAACCCAAACTTGGGCACCGCACGGGGCGCACGGTTCAGCCCTCGCCCCCACGGGCGAAAGGCTGCTGCGGCTTCAGGCGGAGGCTTCCTGACTAATGACCTTGCGCAGAGTTGTTAAGAAAAAAAAGAGAAACCCGAGGAGCCCCCGTGGGTGAGGAGCGGCTGACTCCGGGCGTCTGTCTCCGAAGATGGCTCGGGCTTCTCTTTGGCGCGCTGGGGAGACCCGGACGCGGACCGCGCGGTGACGCGAGTAGCCTTCCCCGCGCCGTGCCCGGAGCGACCTGCGGGAGATTTTTCATTCTTGTTCTGTTGACTGGCTCCCCCGCCGCCTGAGAGGAGTCGGAGTTGAGACTGGCTTGTAGCTGACCAGAGCCTCGTGCCGGCGGCGGCTCACGTTCTGCCTGGGCGCCCGCAGCTGGAGCACAGGCTGCGTCTTGGAGTAAGCGGCTGCAACGTGCACCGGACTCAACTCGAGTGGCCGGAAGCCCGGCGGGGCTGCAGGCGCGGAGGCTGCAGCTCGCTCCCCGCCGCTCCCGGCTCCTCCGGCCGCCTGCAGTCGCGGCTCCGGCTCGGGCTCGCTCCGACAGTGAGGGGACGGAGCCGCCGTTGCTCCTCCCGCTGCGGGGATGACTTTTGGGGGGCGGGGGGCGCCGAGCCCGCGGCGCGCAGTGTCCCGTGAACTGTGAGTACTGCGCCTGAACGGCGGCCGGCGAGCGGGCGATTAGCACCCATTGCATGAATGATGAAACAATAACTTTCGGAAGAAGCAGGAGGAAAAGAGAAAAAGAAGGACCGATCTCTGCACACCCCCCTTCTACGCGCTGCTCTTGCCCCCCCTCCCTCCCGCTGCCCCCTCGGTTCCTCAGTTCCCCGGGAGAAGAGAGGACTGGAGGAGGGCGGGTGGCCAGCCCCGGAGCCAGGGGTGCTGAGGGCGCCGTGGTCAGAAGGAGCAGTAGCAGCAGCAGCAGGAGAAGATGCTGAGGATGCGGACGGCGGGGTGGGCGCGCGGCCGGTGCTTGGGCTGCTGCTTCCTCCTGCCGCTCTGCCTCAGCCTGGCGGCCGCCAAGCAGCTCCTCCGGTACCGGCTGGCCGAGGAGGGCCCCGCCGACGTCCGGATCGGCAACGTCGCCTCGGACCTGGGCATCGTGACCGGTTCCGGGGAGGTGACTTTCAGCCTGGAATCGGGCTCCGAGTACCTGAAGATCGAGAACCTCACGGGCGAGCTGAGCACCAGCGAGCGGCGCGTCGACCGCGAAAAGCTACCCCAGTGTCAGATGATCTTCGACGAGAACGAGTGCTTCCTGGACTTCGAGGTGTCGGTGATCGGGCCCTCGCAGAGCTGGGTGGACTTGTTTGAGGGCCGGGTCATCGTGCTGGACATCAACGACAACACGCCCACCTTCCCGTCGCCAGTGCTCACGCTCACGGTGGAGGAGAACCGGCCGGTGGGCACGCTCTACCTCCTGCCTACTGCCACTGACCGCGACTTTGGTCGCAACGGCATCGAGCGCTACGAGCTGCTGCAGGAGCCCGGGGGCGGCGGCGCCGAGGGCCGGCGCTCCTTGCCGGCCGACAGCGCCCCCTACCCCGGGGGCGGCGGGAACAGCGCGGGCGGCGGCGGCCCCGGAGGCTCCAAGCGGCGGCAGGACGCGCCGGAGGGCGGAGGCAGCGGCGGCAGCCCCGGCGGGCGCAGCAGCGTGTTCGAGTTGCAGGTGGCGGACACCCCGGACGGCGAGAAGCAGCCTCAGCTGATCGTGAAGGGGGCGCTGGACCGCGAGCAGCGCGACTCCTACGAGCTGACCCTGAGGGTGCGCGACGGCGGCGACCCCCCACGGTCCTCACAGGCCATCTTGCGGGTGCTTATCACCGACGTGAACGACAACAGCCCTCGCTTCGAGAAGAGCGTCTATGAGGCTGACCTGGCTGAGAACAGCGCCCCAGGGACCCCCATCCTGCAGCTGCGCGCTGCCGACCTGGATGTGGGGGTCAATGGGCAGATCGAGTACGTGTTCGGGGCTGCCACTGAGTCCGTGCGGCGGCTCCTGCGCCTGGACGAGACGTCAGGCTGGCTCAGTGTCTTGCACCGCATCGACCGTGAGGAAGTAAACCAGCTGCGCTTCACAGTCATGGCCCGCGACCGCGGGCAGCCCCCCAAGACCGACAAGGCCACTGTGGTCCTCAACATCAAGGACGAGAACGATAACGTTCCATCCATTGAAATCCGCAAGATTGGGCGCATCCCACTTAAGGACGGGGTGGCCAACGTGGCTGAGGACGTGCTAGTCGACACCCCCATCGCTCTGGTGCAGGTGTCCGACCGAGACCAGGGCGAGAACGGTGTGGTCACCTGCACTGTAGTGGGCGATGTCCCCTTCCAGCTCAAGCCGGCCAGCGATACAGAGGGCGACCAGAACAAGAAAAAGTACTTCCTGCACACTTCGGCGCCTCTGGACTATGAGACCACCCGGGAATTTAACGTGGTCATTGTGGCGGTAGACTCAGGCAGCCCCAGCCTCTCCAGCAACAATTCCTTAGTTGTCAAAGTGGGAGACACTAACGACAACCCTCCTGTCTTTGGCCAGTCTGTAGTGGAGGTCTACTTCCCTGAGAATAATGTCCCTGGTGAGAGGGTAGCAACCGTGCTGGCGACAGACGCTGACAGCGGGAAGAACGCAGAGATCGCTTATTCCCTGGACTCCACTGTAATGGGGACCTTTGCTATTGATCCAGATTCTGGGGACATCCTTGTAAATACGGTGCTGGATCGGGAACAGACTGACAGGTATGAGTTTAAAGTTAATGCCAAAGACAAAGGCATCCCTGTGCTTCAGGGCAGTACCACAGTAATTGTGCAGGTGGCTGATAAGAATGATAATGACCCTAAGTTTATGCAGGACATCTTTACCTTTTATGTGAAAGAAAACTTGCAACCCAACAGCCCCGTGGGAATGGTCACCGTGATGGACGCTGACAAAGGAAGGAATGCAGAGATGAGCCTGTATATAGAGGAGAACAGTAACATTTTTTCTATTGAAAATGATACAGGGACCATTTATTCCACTATGTCTTTTGACCGGGAACATCAGACCACATACACTTTCAGAGTCAAGGCTGTGGATGGTGGAGACCCTCCCAGATCTGCCACTGCCACAGTCTCTATCTTTGTGATGGATGAAAATGACAATGCTCCCACAGTTACCAGTCCCAAAAATGTGACTTATGTCTTGCTGCCACCTTCTAGTAATGTCAGGACAGTTGTAACTACAGTGCTGGCAACGGACAGTGATGACGGCATCAATGCAGACCTGAACTACAGCATTGTGGGAGGGAATCCCTTCAAGCTGTTTGAGATTGATTCCACCAGTGGTGTGGTTTCCTTAGTGGGAAAACTTACGCATAAGCATTATGGCTTGCACAGGTTGGTGGTACAAGTGAATGACAGTGGGCAGCCTTCCCAGTCCACCACTGCTCTGGTGCATGTGTTTGTCAATGAAAGTGTTTCTAACTCAACTGTGATCAACTCCCAGATAGCCAGAAGTTTGCATACCCCACTCACCCAGGACATAGCGGGTGACCCAAGCTATGAAATTAGTAAACAGAGACTCAGTATTGTCATTGGGGTGGTTGCTGGCATTATGACAGTGATTCTAATCATTTTAATTGTTGTGATGGCAAGGTACTGCAGGTCCAAAAATAAAAATGGCTATGAAGCTGGCAAGAAAGATCATGAAGACTTTTTTACACCCCAACAGCATGACAAATCTAAAAAGCCTAAAAAGGACAAGAAAAACAAAAAATCTAAGCAGCCGCTGTATAGCAGCATTGTCACTGTAGAAGCTTCTAAGCCAAATGGACAGAGGTATGACAGTGTCAATGAGAAGCTGTCAGACAGCCCAAGCATGGGCCGATACCGATCTGTGAATGGGGGGCCTGGCAGTCCCGACCTGGCAAGGCATTACAAATCCAGTTCCCCTTTGCCTACTGTCCAGCTGCACCCCCAGTCACCCACTGCAGGAAAAAAACACCAGGCTGTACAAGATCTGCCACCAGCCAACACATTTGTGGGAGCAGGAGACAACATTTCAATTGGATCAGATCACTGCTCTGAGTACAGCTGTCAAACCAATAACAAGTACAGCAAACAGGTAAGATTCCTTCCAGATATCTTCAGTTATCCCAGAGAGGGCTGGTAACTCTGAGGCAGATTGTCTTCTGTACTGTTGTGTCTTCTCTTTCTACAGGCTATTATTTAAAACTTAGTAGCAGGAATTCAATGTAACATCATTACTAGAGCAGAGGCCTTTCATGAGAGGAGTGTAACTGTATTTTGCAGGTGAGATCTAATGCTCAGTCAGCTCCCGAAGGCAGCATTCAAAGTACACAGTGTTTTGCACTTCTTTTTACACTTGGAAGCCCTAATTCATTTTACGTTTTCAGTTTACAGGATAAATATGTGTACGCTGTTTGGATAGTTTTAAGTGGATAATTGCATTTGAGACTGAAATTTTCTGAAGTTACTACTGGTGTCTATGCAAATTGGACACTATAGAAGTGTTGGCTGTGCTTTACATCATGCAGGATTCTACAAATAAGCAGATGCTGATTGATGCAAATGTAGTACGAGCCTGGGCTGTGGAAACACTGACTCATCTGACAAAAATACTGGCTTAAAATATTTACTGATGTGTGAATGTTGTGGAAAGCTGCATTTTAATACTTTCGAAGCCTAGGTATCTGTAGCAATTATGCTGTGATGATATGCAATCAGCAGTTGCATTCTTTCTCTTCAGTATTAAAAGGTTGTAACCAAAAATAAGCTGCATAGGATATTTGCTATTTAATCCAAGAAATGAAATTGATCATAATTGTCTATTGTGCGCAAGACTAGTTTGATATGCTTTGTGATGTACTTGGAATATAAAGGTTATGTGCAGTATTTAGCAAGTTGTTTCTTGATAAAATGTAGAAAGAGTAAAAAAAAATACACATTCTGGGGGAAACTTCAGAAAATGAAAATTTCATTTTGCAAAGTTTTGCTTTTAGATATAGAATACTATTTACTTTTTATCCTGACAAAAGTTTGAAACACAACAGAGGGAACCTTTTAGGAACTGCTCAGATACTGCAGCAAACTCTACTACTAAAATACCACCTATTTGTTATTGAACTCACAGAAAGCAACACAACTGTGATTGTCAAATGATATCACATAATGGGTTTTCTATTGGATATGTTTCGCGTGTGGAATTGTGTGACCCTTAAAAAACTCTCATTCAAGAAAAGAGATACTAATTCTTTATTACTTTCAAAGTTGTTAATTTCATATATATATCTATATATCTATATATCTATATAT
>NW_004524582.1:6354887-6378110 GCF_000260255.1 Octodon degus | reverse complement strand
TTTTTGAGGTAAAATACCTTTTGAGTTATTTAAGGTAATCTTAAACCAAAATTTGGCATTTGGAGAGATTCTACTTGCCTTATTATGCTTTACCTGGACTTACATGCAGATTTTTGTTTTGCTTTTGATACTGGGATCAGTTGTGTAAACAAGGAAGAGACTAGTTAAAATAATAGCAGTTTTCTAAGATGCTTTATAAATTGAGGCCTTAAAACTTTTCCAAGAACATAGTAACACTCGGTGCAAAAGAGGATGAAGAGATCGTTCCACTGAATTTGTACTTCCCCACTGGCATCATAATAGTACTTTTGCACTGTGGTTCAATAGCATTTGCACTCTTAATCTTACGCTTTTTAGTGGACAGATTTATAGATATTTATATTTATAGATATTTTATGCAAATGCTAATATGGTCTGTGCTGTGTCTTAAGTTTTGTTTGACTCATTCGATGGGGTTACCTGTTCTTAAATTTTTAAAACAGCCAATATCAAGACTGTTGGCATCTTGTCTGAAAGGCAAAATGATAGGCTTATAAATAAACTAATGTATGGCATTGGTCTCTTAGCTGAGTGAAGTGTGTATACCGAAAGAGAAAACCTACAAAGCATTTGGAGAGAATCACACAGTTTGCCATAAGTTACTTAGGAAACTTCTATGCCATTAGTTATTCAAAAGATGGATAAAGTTTTAACCACAAGTAAGTAGCTGACCTACAATGAAATAAAGGCAAATGAAACACATTCCCCTTAATGTAATTAGTAATCGTAATTGATATGCTTCATCTCCTCAATATTGCTGTCAGGGGACAAGGGATCCATTTACAAAGTTGCATCCGTTCAGACATCTGACATAAACAGACCCTTTTTGTTTGGAGTTTTGTTTGTGTCATAAGGAGCTGAGCTGTTATTTTTGTCTTAAAAGATATCACTACCTTCAATTTTCGTAGGATTGACAAGATATGTTTTCTTAAATTAAACCATTTATTCAAAAAAAGCAACATAGGGTTTTGTTATAGTTTTCTTCCTTCGATATGTGAATTAACCTAAGAAAAAATTGGAAGGTTGAGTCTTTTTCATTTCCTTGTAATAGGTGGGAGTTAAAAATATGAGATTTGATTGGCTACAAAGCCTTACTATATTTATGGTTTTCTTGAATTACCTTATTTTTTATTTGTACTGAAATGGAAGTGATGTTTCTTACACTGTTCTTTTTTTTATCAGAATTAGAAAGTTTGGCATGTTGCTCTTAAATGCCATTAATGATCACATTGTAGTAAGTGAAACAGCTTTGTAGGAATGAAACTGGCAATAATGCACTCCTCTTCCCCTCTCCCTTCTTCCTAGTTTGTTTTCATAGGCTCTAGAGACATTCCGAAGAAGCTTCTGTAGTGCTTTTTGGCAGACTATGCACGTGTGCTCCCAAGTCGCTGGAATTTTTTCTGCAGTTCACACATGAGAAAAACTGAAGATATAGCCCAAGTTTTCATAGAATAGACCTTTGAAATTAAAATCCTTTGCTGACAATACCTAACATATTTTGTTGAACAAATTGTGGATCTTTGCAACACTAATGAGATTAAATCTTCCCCTTTCCATCTTATTCTTTCTTTACTTGGCAGCATGGTGCTGGTAGTTGTTAAAGTTCTGCCATCCAGAAGTACTAGTGAGTTTTTGGTTTGTAAAATACAGGCAAGTGCACTTCATATCCTTTTAAATATCCAGTGTTTTACTTTGCTAAATGCTTTCAATCTTTCTTGAAGGGTAATATAATACCAAATACTTATAATAAAGTAGACATTATAATAGTACAATTCCCACTTTGCTTGTTATGCTCAAGTCCTGTTGAGCGTATCTTTGACATGCTGTTATTTAGATAACGCACTTACAAGTAAAAGTTTTACTGTATTTGGTAAATGGAAAGTAAGGTACTTTATTTTTTGGCAAGAATTTAGCTCAAATAAACATTCATTTTAAAATCCATTTGTAACTGATCCTGAAATACTCAAGAAAAAATTCATGTTAACTCCTGTGACAGTTTGCCTTTTCTAAGGAGCTGCTGAATTAGTCTGAATAATGTTCTGTTTAATTGATCAAATTATTTTCAATACATTCATTGTATAAGTCGTTAAAAAAAAGGAACTTAAAAAAAAACCTACTATTTTGGAAGGAAAGGGATGGCTTGCCTTTGCTGTTAGTATGTGCAGGGTTAAGAAAATAAAATACCTTCTTTTTTATGTATGCACATAACATTATTAGATTTTGGTACTAGTGCGTCTGCTAAGTAATGTCAGCCATAGCTTCTAATTCTAATTCTGTGAGCAAAATTGCATTGCTCTGTTATCTACAACCAAGGACATTCAAGAGGCTTAGGGAGTCTGTATATGAGGAAATTCCTGTTATGGTTGTTCTCTGGCTCATCCGAGGTCCTAACTGAAGGAACTGAGGCCATATGTTTAGTCAAGAGATATCTAATATGGGCTGGGGAGATAGCAAAGTCACCTGGATCTCTATGAAATATGAAAAAGGTCAGGAGGCCAACTGATCTGCAATCTGCAGTGCATATGCACATTTAAAGGAAGCCCACATCCCTCCTTTTTCATTTTACCTTAAGCTATTCTACAGCAGTGACTTTTAAGACCACAGAGTCAAACTGTTGTGACAGTAGTTTTTTGCTTTTGTGATACTCATACTTCGATATGCAAAAGATATGCTGCACTTTAAACACACACAAAATCAAAACAAAAAATAGTAAAATAGCTTAATGCCTGTACCTGAAATCCTTAGAATCATTACATTGTAGAATTAAAAGATAGGAAAAAAAAATCAGCCTTTAATTTTATAGAAGAGGAAGAAAAGGACTTCTTAGGACCACAAAATTATTGGATAAATTATAGGTCAGAGTCCAAAACATGGACCATAGAGTTCAGAGTTCTTTTTTTTTTTTTTAATCTTATTATACTATCTTTAAAGAAAAGATAGTTGGCTTTCTGTATTGTTCTTTGGTTGTTATATACTTGTAACTAAATATTTGACTATAAAGATATTTTTACAGTGAAATATAACTCTTCTTTAGCCTCTAGTTCTTATTTCTAAAATTATATTGGATTTTATCATTCAAAATTTATAGATTTTTTTAAAAGAATGTAGTAATTCTTTCCTTCGTGTAAGGTAAATTTGAATTACGTTAAAGAAATCCAACATGATTGATCACATATATTCAAGATGTTGACAGAATTTATAATTTTAGTACAACAATGACAATGGACATAAATTCCTACCTAGGTTTTAGTCCGTTGGCAATAAAAATGTATCTTGATAGAAAGGAGCAGAAAGGCTGTCCACTATGTGTAAGACTTCTATCTATTCTACCTGGGATTACAATTTACTGTTTTCATCCATGATAACATCATGTTTCTTGTGCTCCTTCGCCTTTCATGCACCTTGCCAAGGCATTTCGCCTAAGTACTATCCTCGACACACAATAATGAACTAATTTTTTAAAGTTGATTTCTAGAACAACTTTAGTAGAACCTGACGTTTTGTTATTTATTTATTTATTTATTTATTTATTTATTTATTTATGTTTTTAGTTGGATGGCTTTCTTGTAATTAAGCTCATCTGTCTAGTTTATTAAATTCAAAATATTGGTACAAAATACAAATTATTGAACCTGTTAATTCAAAAAATAGACTGAACTGTTTGTGAAACTAAATGTAGTGTGGTCAAGCCTTTCGTTGCCTTAGCCATGGATGCTATTAGATACTTGAACATCGTTGGGAGTTTATATATTGGGAAATATAGTAATTGTTTGTATTTTAGGTGTATATAATCAATTTCTCGACTATGGTAAGGTTCACCATTCATCTGTTTACTGTGACTCTGTAGAAAGCTTAAGATCTGTTCACATACAGAGACAGTAAGGTTCACTTCTCTTTGTTATTTATTTTTTTTAAAGCCCTAGACTCTTTTTAAAGTAGGCAATGTGTCGTGGTACATTTACACAGAGCTTTATTTAGCGTTAGTGTTGTGGCAGAAATCACATTTCCAAGAAGAACTGAGCTGAAACCACTAAACCTAACCTTAATTATCACTTCTGGTGAATTAATGTTTTAAAGACAGAATAAAAGCTTATTTTCAGGAATTTAGTGATGGTTGTAATGAACACTAACACTGTGTACAAACAACCAAACTATTACAGCTGACTTGCATTCCTCTGACAAGTTAACTTTTCTCTGATTATATTTATAAATAAAATTTGTCCTTGCTCCCAAACCTCTACTTCAGCCTTCTGATTGAGATAGTCATTGGGAAAAATTCTTTGTTGCATTTTTTTTTTACCTGCATAAATCTTTATTTTCCTTCTTTCAGATGCGTCTACATCCATACATTACTGTGTTTGGCTGAATTCCACGCTAATAAGATGCTCCATTTTGACCAAACCGATGACCTTGCTACTCCGAAACCTGCTGGAGCCAGCCCTTGGCCGTGGGGTGTCAGCCAATCACTACTTCTTCCACTTGTTGTGCTTTTTATTTTTAAGTTTATTTTCCTCATTTAAGGAACATCAGTATGCAGATAAATAAATTTGTAGAAGAAACAGTATTAGTACAGATGTGCTCTGCGAATGGGTGTCTAAACCATGAATTCCATTCTCAAGGAGGTGATACCTGTTAGACAGTATTGAAGGGATTATGAGAAGAATCCAAAGCAGTATTTCAAACAGGAATCTTAAGACTTTGGCTGCGTATGAACAAAAGGAAATTAGGTCTCTTATATCTTTGTGACTATCGTATTAAAGGCTGACTTTAAGCGAAAATCTAAGTTGATCAATACATTTTACGTGTCATGTGATGATAACTTCTTCAGGCCAGACATATAGTTGTGTTAGAGGAAGAGGATATTCTTTTGTTCCTTCTGTGTGTGTCCTTTGAATATCATTGTGTGTGTTCATGTTTTCACCAAAATATACATATTTAAAGATTTGAACAATGTTGTCTGTGAAACAAATTTGAGTTTGATTTTGTACTTACATAGGCACTGTAATGGATTGATTTTTTACCTTGGATCTTGAAATACTGACCAAAGTATCTATACAAATGTTCAAGGTTTGCTTGTTTTGATAAAGTTCTTAACAGAATTTCATGTTTCTCAGATTCACTGAAACCACTGTAGTCACTTTCTGAAGGGGAAATGCACAGTTCCCTGTTTTGTACATGGCATTTATTTGACATTTTATGTCAAATAAATTTGATTATTTCTAAGAATTCAGCATATTACACATTATTCGGTGATCAAATGACATGATTTCAGTCATATAAGTGACATTTTAGATAAGTCAGGGAATCCTTTGGATGGCCCCTCTACTTCCCTTTGTCTGTATATTATGTCTCTGTTTATTATGTTGTATATATTTATGTGCTTTACACAAGTATTCTATATGTATATGTTTGATTATTTTATAATACATTTACCATACCATCTGCCCTATTAAAATTCTCTAAGTTTCAAAATCCTAAAAATGCCGAATTCTCAAGTTTGTTTTGTTTTGTGAACCATTGTCAATAAAATGATCCTTTCAGGAAAAAAAAAATGGAGTGACATTATACAGTATAAGATGATAGGAAATGCACTGTAACACATGCAAATCCCTAATGTACACTTGAGGATTTTTATTCTATTAGCTGTTTATTTAATTTTGCAAAAGGGAAATTTACTGAAGTATCCTTGAGGCTACAGTGAAATTCCTGAACAAAACTTAATTATCCTCAATCTCCCATTCTGTTTGGTGTTTAAGATCAGTGTAAGAGGCTGGTAAAGGAACCCTTACCATTTTTTCTGCTACTTGGGAATGCTTCTTTCTCGGCCTCAAGTAGTAAACTTCCTTTGATACACTTAAAATGCAAATTTGGTAACAAATCACAGCAATTCAAAAATAAGTAATAGAGTAAAGTCCAGAATTGGGTTAATTGAATATGCAATCAGTGCATAAAGTGATACTTAGGAATACCCTCACACAGAAGAAGGGTAAAAGTCAACATTTTGGAAATTCAGGTTGTATTATACTCTTAGGGCATGAAATAAGGTCTTATCTCTCTGCTACAACTAGAAAGCTATGAAATAGAGGATTACAGAATGTCGCCATAGGAAAAGTAAATGTTGTCTTGTGCAAATTTTGTTTCATCTGTGTTTGTGTGTTCTTGTTACTGTCTTTATAAAAGATATATCTTAGTGTAGAAGAAATTGGGAGGGTTTGAGACCCATACCCTTGACTGTTCAGGGTGGGAAATTATGGCCACCTACTATTTTTATCAGAAAAAAATCATAGTAAATCAAAGCAATGTATTGCTAGTATTCTTGGGAAATGTAGTATACTATTGAGTTGAACAGAATGGTCAAGAGCATGGTTATTGTAGTAGCATTTAAAAATAGTAAAAAAGTTTCTAGGAAATTTGTTCTTTCTCTTATTTTGTCTCTATTTTATTTTTAGATTTATTATTTTATTTAATTTTCGAGGCAGGGTCTCACCAAATTGTGAAATTGTTTCAGCTGGGTGAGAGATTGAGTGTTTCTCGTCTGCCTTCCAGAGTGCGAGGACTGCAGGCACTAGCCAGGTTTGTGTGTGTTTGTTTGTTTGCTTGATCTTTGAACATGTGTGATTGATTCAGTGACCTCTCCCCTTCCTTCCTCTCAGTTGTCACCAACATCCTGCCTCCTGCCAGGTCTTCGGTGTAATTATTGACACTTACTTTTTGAACCTGAGGACAGATGACAATAAGCTCAGAACAATCCAGACATTATCTATTTTAGTTTTTGTATATTTTAAATTGTAAAAAATTATTTCTCCATTACGAAATGTAAGGAAGAATGTGACAATACCAGTGGATTCAGAATGATCATTCAAGTGGCTTCTTTTTCCTTTTAATACATCTGATAATGTTAGCACTGGTACTGGGTCTGCAAAGAATAACACAAGAGTCCCTGCCTTTAGGTAATTAATGTATTACTGTCCCTGGGAAGCCAGGTCCTGATGTAGCGAGAAACCATATAGTCACTTCCTTGGGCCTGTTTTTGTGCCCTTGATGAAAGAATTCAGTAGGACCTTCATAGATATTGCAGAAGCATAGGTAGAATTTGTTGTAAAATCGAGAGCGTTATATGTTTAAGCGAGAAAGCAGACAATGCCATAAAGGCATGTGCCCCTGATTTAGATGAATTTTTATGCACTGAAAAATTACTCTGGGGCTTCAGAGAACTACTAAATTTATGGTGTTTATTAACATTTTGTTTAGAAGTTACTCTTGAATTCTAAAATGTTTTTCATCCTTTTCAGTTGGTCAATGTTTCCTCAAGGGCTTTCATCATTTTAGGAATTTACAAGAGGAAATTTGAGAAAGATAAGAAGCTAGTTTAAACCTCATCTCAGCTTCAGCAGGAAGGGCTTTAAGGAAAATACCATTGGACTGCAGCCCGGCAGTCAGGAATGCAGGAAGCCTTGCTCTGGAGCTAGATGCTCAGGTAGCCCCGAGTCAGAAGGAGTGAGTGTTCAGGTTGTATAACCTTAATGTGTCATTGTGTCACTGTCCTGTGTGGGGTTGCTTTGTGTGTGAGACCTAGCCAGTGATAAGAAGTATATTATGTATTGAAGTCTTTCTTTAGGTAACCCGCAGTACATGCCATTTGGGATTCTCTCGGCTCTTTTATCTCTCAGGCTCCCACTCATGTGTAACTACCTGCCCAGCCCAAATGTTTGCTGGACACTTGAACTGTGGACTTGAGCTTCGGTGTTTAGGTAGCCTTCAAATTGATCCCTGTTGGATCCAGAAGATGCTGTAGCTCTGAGATAGATTGTGAATTACTACTGTCTGCTCTTGCCCTTCCTGCTGGGTGGGCTTTTCCTTTGTGAAAAGCTTTCTATGAATAGCCCCATAGCCTGCTATCTCTGCATCCTGTATGACCCTTGCTTAAGTAGAAAATGAACAGTCCCCTCATTTCTTCTCCTTCCTTCTTGATGGTGTAAACAGCAAATCCTTGAATAAAATAAACTGAAGCAAATATTTAAGGCATGTAGATGAAGCACTGGTCACCGAGTAGACTTAACACATTTTGAGGGGGTATGGAGAAGAACCATACAAACATGTGGGTTTAAGTATCCTTTTCCTGGAGATCTTCATCTAGGGAAAAAATAGATGAATGTACGCCTAAACACATGCACGAATTTCTGTACCCGTCCATTTATATGTTCCTACAGATCGTGTTCCTTCATTCTGCCAACTCCTGGGTACTGATAAAGTTTCTATTTTCATTCAGCCCAAGGCAAGCACTCCTTTCTAAAGGTGAGAGCCTAGCATATCTATAAAGAGAAATGTGCAGTTGATTCTCCAGGGGACAGGATCTAGAAGTGGAAATACTTGTTGAGTTGAAAGATAAGGACAGCCAGCCCTGCAACTCCAAGGAATCTGGAATGTTCTGAGGAGCTCCTCTTAAAATGTAAATGACCTTAGGGTGAGTTAAGTTCAGCCTTCCCCTCACCTGGGTGTAAATTGCTTTCATCAAATAACTAGGTCTGCACAGCCCAAAGATCCATAGTCCTTAAGAAAAGGGAATCTTGATTAGGGAAGAGGGAGTCTGGTGGAGGGCTGAAGGCACCCAGTGTCCCTAACTCCAGCAAGGAGTGTGGAAGGAGGGCAAAATTATATCAGAAAGGGAAGCCAGGTTTGACAAAGGCAAAAGCAGGGCCCTGGGGCCTAGACAACACCACTAAATGTCAGGGCTTGATGGAATTTTAAGATTAAAGTGAAAAAGTAGTAACCTCCACTTCCATTTAGCCCAAGTGCTTTGTGCTGGTTTGGGTTTTGTTTTGTGCCTATAAAACTGAATTCCACTGCTTTGTCTCCATTCATTTTCTGCTCTTGTACTCTTCAGAGAAAAAGAACAAAGAGGGGAAACAAAAAAAAGTACAAAAGCTTCGTAGCATAGCACACCCACTCTCTCCCTACTATTATTATTAGACCAGTGTAATAAAAATAGTCACCACTTATTGAGACATTGTCACGCAACTGTTTTTTTTGGTTTTAACTTGAGGAAGCTGTGCCTTAAAGAGGACAATAATAGCTTTTTTTCCACTGTTGGAAGAAACTTCAGAAAAATTTATTTGACAAAATTCCGTGAAATATTTATGGTTGACCAAATCTGAAGGGCTCACTTTTTGTCCACTCAGGTTGGATGGACTAAATATTCCAGGCTTTGAGAGATAACAGATTTCACTTAATTATCTATAACATTTAGTACAGCAAGCAAGAATAAAAGGAATCAATTACTTTTAATGAAGAATATTTTGATTATCTTTTTTTTTTTTTTTTTCTGATACCGGAGATTCTGGAGATTGAACCCAGAACCCTGCCCTTCCAGGCAAGCACTTATTCTACTGAGCCATCTCCCCGGCCCTATTTTGAATATCTTGTAATGTGATGCAAGCCTGAGTTAAAGTAAGAGTTGTGACTTTATTGGGCATGGATATTATTCTAGATGCAAATTCACTAACTCACTCTTAGCATTTAAAGACTCTAAAACTTTAGTGGTCTATCCTGGACACCTGAGTTGTCAGTGACTTTCCCCTTACTCAAATCTGATTACAGATAGTAAGTGAGAGTACAAAAATTCTTGATTAGACTTGTGAAATTTCTGTTTTTTGCTTCTGGCTCCCCCTTCGAAGTTGGAATCACAGAAAATGTGAACGGGCTGAGGCAGCTCACCAGGGTGCAGCCCTAGCTGTGCCTGTTGGTACTTGTGCCTTTGCAGTGGCTTGGAGCCACTGGAATCTCCTGTCTGTCCTTTTGCATAGTAACCCCTGTCCTGTAATCAGGGTTTAAGGAGGGTGGGCGTGGTCCACACAAAATGTTTGGATCTTTTTGCAGTGCTGTTGCAACTGAAGATAATACTTCTAATTATTCATGAATCTCTCTCTAAAACGTTCTGAAGATACATTTATACTCTGGGAGCATTACCATTATATTTCAGTTTTAAATGATTAAACATTATTTTCTTTCGTTGCCTGTTGGAACCACTGCTAGTTTCTTTTGTTGGTCATCTTCCAAGTGACACTGATTTGGTGACAAGGTGCTGCTGTGTGCGGCACTCCACGTATGCTCTACCCGTGGTTGGAGGGACCCCCACTGCCGTTCACCAGTGTGTGGAGAAGAAGCAGACGTAATGGGGTTTTCAGTTTTGTGGCATCCTTTTCCTAATTTAAAAACATCATCATTTTTTAACAGTTGTTTCCTGTCACCATACAATCTTTCCAGGGCCTTTTTCTTTTCTTTTCATGTTCAGCATTTAAAAATAACAGCTGCCACTTACAAAGCTTTTATTCGATGCCAGTCACTGTGCCAAGGGCTCTGTTTTACTACACCAGTTGTTCTCCACAGCTGTAGTGGCAAATACTCTGCCCTATTGGTTTTTTCAGGCCACATGGGGGAACGCGGGAAAACAAACCAGAGCCTTTTCTTACTCCTGCCCCGTTGTGTACAGCTTGCTGTGGCTCTCTACTCTGAAGCATTTGTTTCCATCACTGGGGAGCTGTATTATCATAGTAGTCATGACAGATTTTAATTTACATGGGTGCTTACTTAAGTTTTGGTATGATTTTTGTTCTAGTCCAGAATTCCTCATAGGTTATACTCAACATGTTTAGTAGAGTTTGTATCAGTCTACTTAGGCTGATGTAATAAGATGCCACATGCTGAGTATCTTAAATAGCAGAACTAATTTTTCTCTTAGACTTGAAGACTAGAGTTGTTCTAGCAGGGTGCTGGCACAGTCAGTTTCTGATGACGTCTTTCTTCCTCGTTTGTAGGCAGTCACCTTCTCTCTGTGTCCTTGGGTGCCCTTTCCTCTGTGCAGAAAGAGAGAGCTAGCTTCAGTGTCCCTTGCTCTTTCAAGGACACTGGTACTATCAGATTAGGGTGCTAACCTTATGACTTCATTTAATTTTGAAGCACTATCTCTAAACACAGTCCCTTTAGGGATTATGGCTTCACATAAATTTAGAGGGGAGTGAGGTTCGCTCTGTACCATAGTCTATTTTGGTCAAAGCAAAGCCTCATCGTTTCCTCACAAGCTTGCCATTGATTACACACACGATCTGTACATTACTTGGAATGTATCCTTCCCATTCTTTGCTTTGCAGATTAGCTCCAGAAGAAACCTTATAGATGCCTTTGAGCAATTTATGAGACTTTGATACAATTCCTGAAGCTTTTGAGAAAACAAAAGTGCATGTGTATGATTTAAATTATATTTTATCTTTGTAAATATAATCTTTTATGCACATGATTGAATGCTTTTTGCAATTTTTAGCTTACATAGAGATTTGTAGTACTAAACAGTGTCGTAGCTTTTTAATTTTGCCAACCATAAGTAAATGTAGACTTGCTACTTAATGTAAATTAATATTTACATAAAATCACCAAAAATTGTTCCATAAATGTATGATAGGTATTTTTAATGACAATGTCAGTGCTTAGTTTCAAATATTAAGATATTTTCCACCCTAAAATGAAATGCAGTGAGAGTTAAATGGAGAGGAAGTCCCTTGAGATAGAAACACACACTTCGCAGTTCCTGTATTGTAGGGACAGGCTGGTGGATTTTCACACAGGCTTGCAGTGCCGGTCAGGCTGAGATGCAGTAGCCTGACTCTGGCATTTCTGAGCCTGTCCCGGAGGTGGAGGTTGGCAGCAAGCACTCAGCACTCGCTCACTCTTAGTGTTCCGTAGGTGTGCTGTAAACTCTTCAGTATGAGACAAATGAAGGTTAGGCATTTTCCTCTTTGGGGTTTTTAGGATAAAATTATGAAAATCAGGTGATAAGCTCCATAACAAGCTGGGTCTCTAATTCTCCAGTTCCATGTGTGCAGTAGGGACAGGGAGCGGGCCACAGGACCACCACCTCGGGAGCAGCGCTCTCTCCTTTGGTCAGCATTGCCTGGCTATACGGCATCATAGCGAACGCTCCTAAGAAGCGCTTTTCTGAGCTTCCAGAGCTAATTTACATTTTGTCTTCAGGTCTCTGTGTGTGTGTGTGTGTGTGTGTGTGTGTGTGTGTGTGTCTGTCTGTCTGTCTGTCTGTCTGTCTGTCTGTGTGCGGTAATGGCGATTGCACCTAGAATCTGCGCAGTGAGCTATAGCCCAGAGTTTGATTTTCTATTTTGTAATAGGACTTACTAATTTGCCACAATTTGAATTCATCCTGCCTCAGCCCCCCAAAGTTCTGGGATTAGTAGATGTTTCCAGTGAGTTCAACCACAAAACCTAACATTTGGAAGAGAAAAATTGAAATTCCTCTGTGCAGAGAAATGACAGTAATTATGCTATAAACAAAGATATACATTAAAATTGTATCTGTGTTTTCTTTTCAGTATATTTCACTGTTAACTGCAAAGCCAATTTCAGATAGAGGTGGCATTTGCATGACACATGAGGAACAAAAGACTAATGCCTCTTTTTTCCAAAACGCTATACAGAGTATTTGGACAGGAACACTGAAATTTACTTTTCAAGTTACATGGTTTGGCTTCTTAAATGTTTTACCTTTAATGAAGTGTACATACATGCATACATGTTAAATTCACACAGATATATATACATATACATATATGTGTAGTACACAAGCACTGAGGTAATACAGTTAGCTTTCTACAGAGCAAATGCTCAGTGAGTGGCTACTGTATGCCACCAGCATTCAAGGCACTGTTGTAGGCACTGGGAAAAAGAAAAAAAACCCTAATAGCTGAATTACAAAAAACCTCCTCTATAGAGTTTCAGTGGCATGATAAATAATAGTAATAGCTGACCTCATGTTGCACAGTTTATTTCGGGGAGTGGTCAACAGATTTGGCAGTATATTCGCTCATTTAATAGGTACAACAACCATAGTGTAGTGACTAGATCTGTTCATTTCATCAGTGTGGAAATTGCCAAGTTCTATAGATAAGTAACCTGCTTAGAGTCACACAGTCTGCAAAGTGGAAAGCTGACATCCATGTAAGATGGTCCAGCTGCAGGGGCCTCCTACTCAACCGCTGGGTGAAGGACAGGGAACACGTTGCTGACAGTCAACTCCGTCTGAGAGTTAAATTGGATTCAGCTTGCTTCTGTGGAGGCCATCAGCGATATCTCAACCGCTGCTGTTTGAATGCCTTTTAGTATCCTAGAAATTAGGTCACTTAGTCCTTTTTTATAATATATGTTAAAACTTAATGAAAGTGTATATCCAGGGGTGGTTATGTGGCTACTACACTGATTGGTACCTACCCTGTGCTTCTCAGAAACAGTTCAGAAGATTTATTTTCCTTTTTGTCATTTCAATATTCTTAGTTTTATTCTGTATTTATTTATCATTAATTAATTAATCAATTTCCTACAGGATCACACCAAGCAGCTCACGCTTGTAGTGATCTTCCTGTCTCATCCTCCCCAGTGCTGGCATTACAGGGGTGTACTCCCACAACCAGTTTTGGTGGCCAGCGCCTGGCAAACCCAGGGTTCCGGGCCTGACATGACAAGCAGTATCAGGGATTGAACTTGGGTCCTTGAGCTTAGACCACTGAGCTATCTCCCCAGCTCTATTCTGTAGTTAAATACTGTGTTATGTGTATAATTAATTCAAGCAGAAAAGACACAATCATTTTGTGTGTGTGTGTGTGTGTGTGTGTGTGTGTGAATTGACATGTGATTAAAGAGGGAAATGTATTTTATGCACATTAAGATTTTGAGGCCAAGGTTTTAATCAAAATACTTTGTTTTTCTTTTACAAAACAAGTTTTTTTTCTTTAGGTTTTAAAGCATTACCAGTATATAAAGTAGAAATGAATTGCTTATGGAAAATTTTCAGTGAGTATTTTTTCTTGAATCAGGTGTGTATTACTAAACTTTCAGTAAAAATATGACCTGCACTAATCCCTCAAATTTACAGGGGATATATTCAAAATCCCATGTGGATCCCTGAAATTGTAAATGAACTCTTTTCACTTTGTGACATATTTTCAACTGACCGCCTATCCTAGAATATTAATCAGTGAAGCAATCTTGGGTTGTGTTGTACAGTACCACTCCATAAATTATCTACACTGATCTGTTATCAGAATGATTTTTCGAAGTTTAAGAATTTAAATTTATGAACCAACTCCTAAGGCTGTTTTTCCTTATTCCTTATAAGCATTTTTAAAATTTTGTTTTCTCAATAATAGCTTATTAAAATATGACACAATTGAAGATGTGTCCTATTAATAGAAATACAAAAGGGTAAAGAACCTAGTTAATCACCTCTAGATCGCTTGTGAATTCATACAGAGTACAGCATGGAACTCTCTTAAAAGTTTAACTCTCACTTGGGAGAATTTGACAATGTGGAATGCAGCTTGGGAAATATTTTCGGTTCCTTACTATTGGCCTCATAAATAAACCACAGTTTCTAGACCAGTAAAATGTAAACAGATTGGAGGCTGAATCTTTGTGGTTTGAAATGAAAATCTTGTCCACATTTAATTCTGAAATCAGTTAATTCATTATCAGTCCATAAACTTCAATAAGTCCAATAACTTCAACTTTTGTGTCACACTTTAAGGGAGAGTGAAAGAGGAGATAAGACAGGATTTAGTATGATTGGCATAATTACCTTCTGAGAACTTGCTGAAGCTCTTTTTTTAAAATTCTCTCTGTGTTATTGTAATTCTTTCATGGGATGTTTCCTGGAGACACTTGGAGTGTGTGTGTGTGTGTGTGTGTGTGTGTGTGTACATGTGTGCGCATTCCTGTGTTCACTGGACAAGTGGGAATTGTTTTCATTCCCCAGTGATAAACATATCAACATTAACATCATGTAGTGAGCAAATAATAAAAGTGTGTGTGGTTTTGAGTTCTTGAGAATGCATATCTATTTCTTTTAAACTTTTGATTGTTCTCTTTTAAAATTAGAACAATTTCCTCTAGTGCACCAGCCAGTGGGGGTGCTACATGGCCAAGAAACATGAAAGTTTTCTGCCTGCAACTGAGAAATGGTTTAACGAAGGACTCAGGTTTTGAGAATGCTTACAATTTCAGAATGATGTAACATTTTGTTTCATAATCACTCATTAAAGTCTGACCCTGGAGGAACCTAAAGTGATTGATATTCCTGCTGTGTCACACAGTAGTTAAAAAAAAAAGAGTATCTGTACGCTGTGTAGGAGAACACACAACTTTGAAATGAACAAATTTATTTGCATACTACGTTCATAATCTACATGTCCATGTCCATGTATAGTTCTTGATCCAACATCAACAGCCATCTGTACATTTAGGCAACAGAGATGCCCCACAAAGAAAATGAATTTTTTGTGCAAAGCCTGAGTGAGGGAAATCTAGACAAATTTTTGTTCTGATCTACTCTGCCACACATGATCTAACATTTATTTACCCTGCATTCATAGCTGACCATCCTGCTGCTTTTTAATTTCTAGAATTTGCAGTAAATGAGAGCACTACTATCTGCACTGTAAGATTTGCTTCAGTGTTAATATCAGAATGTGTTCATTACATACTGCTTTATATAAAAAGAAATCAGGATGGAGAAAAATCATGATATCTAAAAGCACAACATATAATATGCCTTTGTGTTCTTTAGTTAGATCCTAGCTGGGAGGCAGATGCTGATTCTGTAAGTTGCATTTTGGCATTATTTCTGGTATCAGGCAAATCACTCAACTTTTCCGTCAATAATTTACTTAATTCTTTATGAGAACTGTAACAAATTGTAAGAAAGTACAACCATGACACTTAGAATATTGATTGATGTGCTTTCCATGGCCTGGCATAGTAAATAAAGTATCTTTGAGGAGGATGAAGGGAGTTTTTTAAAAAAATGAAGCAATGATGCCAAAAGCTGAACCAAGTATTTTCTTGGAAGAATTAGTTTTTTTTTTTTTTTTTTTTTTTCAAGAGAATATCTTGTTACCAAAAATAGTAGTGTTAAGTTGTCACATTTCATTCCTAGCACTCATCTGTGGAGGATTGAAGACTCGTTATTTTATCACCTTGAGAAAAAGCTGAAATGTCTTATTAAAGAAAGAAAAAATATACTTTAGAACTACAGAAGAAAGTCTCAATTTACAAAAGGAAAAGAAAAATCAAGGGTTTTTCTCAGGGGTCCAAAAAATGTTTGCCTTCTCTCTCTCACTCTCCTTTTATCACTTAGGCTGATTCCTTGCTGGCCTTTTTATTGAATAATTGAAAAAAATTGGATAGGGGAGGGACTTTTTCATCAAAGGCAAACGATAGTGAGGAATAAAAGTACTAAGGGAATATAGATAGGAAGTTGTAGTATCTTTCTGTACTTTCATGATTGCCTGTATTTCCCCCTAAACTTATAGTTGAAAAGCTCTGAAAAATAAATGCCAAGCCCTGAGGAAAATCCTAGAGAATGAAACACAACGTGCGAGGCTTTCTCCCCACAAGAGCTTCCTTCCTTCCCTCTACCCACACCGCTGCCCCAGCAAGCTCAAACTATTTTACATTTTAACACAGCCAAAGTAGTCATACATTTATATTTGAAGCTAAAAAAATAAAAAAGCTTCACTTTGGGATATATTGAAATCTTGGGCGCCTATTAGCATTTTTGAAAGGTGCCTTTAGAAGACCCTGCTACTAACTATCTCTCTGGATTTTAGGTTGTTGAGGAAGGCTGCTAGAATAATGACTTTAGCGAAGTGGAAATTCCAGTTTTGGTGCTCTTCCTGAGAGGCGCTGGATGGCAGGCGGCCTGTGTCTGTCTCTCCTGTTTCTTCAGCCTTCTCTGCGGCACAGGCAGTTTATGAGGTGCTGCTCTGTGCTTTTCCCAGTGGCATCCCGTAAGCTTCTGCACTTACTCCGTCTTCATTTTTCCCGCCAAGCAGGCTAAATTTTCTCAGGGACTCAGAGCGAGTGAGAAGTCAGTACCAAGCAGTCAACTGATAAGAATACTTTACAAACTGAATGTTTTCTTTCAACTTCACTATTTCAGCTGCATTGAGAAAACCACAAAGGACTAACAAATGATTGTATTTTTGTTTCAGCAAGTTTATCGTCCTTGATTGCATAACTAAAAACCAGTAACATCAGAAGCAGAACCCCAAGTTTGCCTAACCTCTGCCCCTAGTAGCTGACATAATTCCAGGTAAAATAAGATCTTAGATGAGACGCTTAGGCACATCACCAGAATTTATATGTCTAAATGTTGTTCAGTCAGTTGACTCTTAATTATTGATGTCCTGCTGTACTAGTGTATAAAACAGGAGCATACAGTCCTGTGGGGGAGACAGTCTTCTGCAGGAATTATACAGTATCAGGGTAAGGGGTGTCATGGGAACCACATGTTCCCTAGGGAAGGACTTGCTAATTCCTTGGAAGGTTGTTGCTAACAACTGACTCACAAGAAAAATATAATATGGCTTTGATTTTTTTCTCCTTTAGAGTCTTGCATCAATATTGTAACTGTGGCCATGGGGCTTCAGCTGTGTTCACTGGAACTGAATTAAAATGTATTTTTCTTCATGATCCCATTTATATTCAGCTCTTCTTGCACTTTATGGGTTTCTCTTGGAGTTTTTTCTCTAATTGTCATTATTAGACTCAGTCTGTGAGCAACTCGGTTAGCTTCACTGCATTTTACTCCTTCTGTGATTTTTGATCCAACCTGAACTTTTCACTGTCACTGTTCACTCTAAATTCTTCAGGCTTGGTGTTAGGTGCTTTCTATTTATTTTTAGATGTCACAACACCTTCCTTTTGGAGCTGTTCCTATCTCTGAGATTGAAAGTAAGAGGACAGATGCTATGAAGCAATTTCCGTGGGAGGAGCTATGTAGATGCCTTTATTTATGGCAGCGTTACTGGGATGTGTTCAGGGTCCCCAGGCAGACTCTTTAAGGAATGCAACAATTCGAGTCCTAAATTACATCATTCTAAAAATAGTCACATAATCTCATATGTTTATACCTTGTGTTTTTTAATGTTTGTAGAAAGTGTTCTAGCCCTGAGATGTTACAAGAAAAATCATAATGATTTTTTGAGTAAGTTTTGGTTAACTTTAGATGCTTTTCATTTCCCTTATCACTCCTTTATTGTTCTTCTTTTCACTGGAGCACCTATAGTATCATGTGTTCTCTTAACACGGGTACTTGTTCCCAACTGGCTTTCAGATAATCCCTCTTAAGTGAGTGCTTGATGACAGTTTTTTTTAGATAGTGCCACTCTCAGCTATATTTCTATTTATGGAGGATACTAGAAGAATAGAATTTCCAGATGTGAGGCTTTCTAATGCATGAACTCATATGAGATGCCATGTGTTTTGTCATAGACCTCTTGGTCTCTCAATGCAGTGTTAAAGATATAACTCAGAATGGACCCATGAATTTTTATGTAGGTGGAAAATGCCTAATACATACTCTTTATTTAATGCGATGTCACTCACAATCAAGTTACATTGATTAGCATTTGAAATTTATGTCAAATATGTGATATGAATATAATAATGTATTCTATTTATATATTCCATATATATACATATATATTTCTTTTCTCTGTCTCTGTCTGTCTGTCCATCTATCCATCCATCAGTCTCTCTCTCTCTCGATATATATATATATGAATATATATATATATATATATTCTGAAGATATTGTATCTTAGAGTAATTTAAGGTCTAAACATCTCTCCCTCTGAGAAAACAATGGATTGATAATTGTAGCCTAGATAACAATAGCAACAGCAAATTGGAAGTTACATTTCTATTATTTCTCAAAGTATTAAATAAAAGCAAAAAGTAGAAAGCTTACATTTAAAAACTGTGCTTATCTTTTCTATACCTGAGGAAAAAGCTGGTAAATGGAGACCCTAAAAGGAGATTACATTTTGCAAGAATATTCAGACAGACTTTTCAAGAATTAGGACAACTGCAAGACCCTGCAATATGAAGAAAGAGTTTAGGATTGATATTCTGCAGTGGGCATCAGGGTGCACTTTGCCTTAATAGTTAGTCTCCTGGTGTTTTCTGTTGCCATTTCTCCAATCTCCTGAGGCGTTAATTTCAGTAACAGTTGTTGAAAATTGTCCCATTTACTTTCACAAAATGTTGCAGTTTCTGATTCTCTCAGGGCAATGTTTTAAGCCAACACATTGATTGGGATATTTTTACTGAGACTATTTTTACACTGGTGAATATTAGTGATTTTATAAGTTAACATAACTCATGACCATAGACATTGGAAACTGACTTGATAAAAATTTCCTCAGTAATAGTTTTCCCAACTGTTGTTAAAAGGTATATTTTCTTTCCATTTAGTCATTCATGTTACTTTTGTTATGTTCTTTGTCTATTTCAAGGTTTTCCTTATAGAATCTAGCTAACAACAAGTAGGTGTTCACTGCCTTAGACTACCAACGCAGAGGACAGAGGAGCATAATCATCTAGATATATTATGTGACTTGATATTTTCAGAATTTTAGCTCTATTTTGAATTATCCTGCATCATAGCAGCTTACATTTCAACTTTTCAATGACATTGGCTGAAACAATGGTATGTAATATTATTATATTTTCATATCCTTTGTATAGAAAACATTGAACTATATCTAAGAATATGGAGGAGGCATCTTGCTACTGTGCGACCAGGAACTGATTTAAGTCCAGTCTGATACTGCCTGCTGCACCTAATCATTGCTTTCCAGATGCCTTTCTGCCTGCCGTTAGTCTTGTATGAATTTGCTGGTGCCTCTGTAACAGATCAGAATGGCAAAGTAGCCTAAATCAATGAACATTTTGGAAATTAGACTCCATTAAAAAACTCAGTGTGTTGGCAGGACTGCATTTTCTTATTGGAGGGTCAAGAGGAGAATCTGCTTTTGTCTTTTTCTAGCTTCTAACAACTTCTATATGCTTTGGTTCTTGACTCTTGTTTTCAAGGCAACATTAGGTGGTAGAGTCTCACAACTCATTATGCTGATACTAACCTCCCCGCCTCTCTCTAGGACACTTCAGGGCACTGCTCGCACTTGCCCACTTGGCTAATCCAAAAGAAACCCTTACACATCTTTGGAGCACCATCATTCTAGCTACTACACGTCTGACAACTAAACATTTCAAATGTGATAAAGGTGTTTTATGATCTATGGATATTAACTAGGTAGTCATCAACCAGACTATTTTTACCTTGCAATGTAAACATCCTATGTTTAAAACCATCCAATAGCTACTTTATATTTGCATGACTATATTTTGCTTTTTCCTCAACATAATGTACTAGTGTTTAAAAATTTCGGAACACAGAAAGGTGAAATGGTAAATATTTGCCATATAAGATAAAACATTCATTCTCGTATCCAAAGTTGCCAAACATTTTGAAATGTAGGCTATTAATAAGATTGTCAGTTTAGTGGTTTCACTAATAGGATCACAAAACTATGAAACATTTACAGATTACTTTTTAGTTTATCCATTGTGTATTTAAATTCAATTCAATAATGGTAGTTTGATGTAATTTGAGTGACTGCCTATCATAGGCAGAGAGAAGTGAGATTATCTTTGGAGTCAGGGGGTGGGCAAGACCTCATTCTTCTTTCGTGGGCTTCCATTTCTGAATTTGCAAATTGAGTGTAACACTGTCTAACCTGTAGGGATGCTGTAAGGGTTACATGCAGTGACTAATGCACATACTGGAACTCACCAAAGGATTGTGTCTTCATTCTATAGGTTGTAGCCTGATCATGGCATCATAGAAGACAATTAACAAGATGGTTATTTTTTCACAGCCATCTTGCGTAGGGTACAATGCGGCATATCTGGCACTATTCAGAGTTCTTCTCTCTCTGCATACTAGAAATGCATACTCACCATTATTGGACTGAAAGTTGTCAATAAAGGAAGGGATATGGGATATATTATGCATTAGAGAAGATGACTTAGTCATAGTTTTCTTAAATACATTATGTTTACTTCGCTAAAAATTTTCATAGGAGATACAGAATCCAATGAAATGTTTCCCTTCTTCCCTCAATGAAAATGGTACATTGATGCTGGAAAAGTATTTGGTCTCCCCAAGTCTCCGTCCATATTCTTATGAGATCCCAATGGAGACCTTAACTGTGGCTGCTCTGACTTGTGAACTCTCACTTAACACATACTGAACTCACTCAGTTTCTGTCATGACTGATATCTAGATGTCCCCAAAAGCCTTCTGAGATCATAGGCAGGACATCCAGATGGCGGTGGGATAGGGGCAGTCCAGCTGGTGTGATACTAGGAGTGGAGTCTTGCTGGACGAGGTGGATCAGTGGAAGCTTGGCCCGACAGGATTCATCTCCTTCCTGGCTGACTCCCTTAGTGCCTGCTGCTTCCTGGACACAGTGATGTCAGCATCTCCGCCAGCCGTGCTCCTGGGTTATGTTGCTCTGCCTTGGTTGGACCCAGTTGACTGTATGCAGAAACCTCTGCAAACTGTGTGCCCAAATAGGCCTCTCCTCCTTTAAGCAGCAGGGGTCAGGTTTTATGTCTCAGTGACAAGAAAGCGACTGAGGCAGTTCCTTAAAGTCTCATAACAGTTTGTGTCTCCTTGCCTCAATGTGCAGATTTTAATAGGTCAGTATTTTCTACTTTATCGTGATAGCAGGCAGAGAGCAGGAAGGAGTGAAGGAGACTCAGGAACTCTGAAATGCATTAAGCATCTCTCTTGATTTAACACAAAATGATCAAATACGTGAGCATGCCTGGAGTTATTCTATCTTTCATTGTAGTCCTGGTGGGCTTTTTGTAGAAAAGATTCTGAATACATTATCTTTGAAGAGGATTCCAATTGTCAATAAAACATGCCTGTAACATTATTCTTCTGTGAGGAAGGAAAAGAGATAATAGAAGGCTGACTGTATCCCTCACATTTAATATAATGCCCAGAGAACACCGCTGTGATTTTTTGTTCTCCTATAAAACCCTGCTGATGAAACACTGAAATTAAGGCAAATAACAATATAAGGTCATTTCATATCATACATACTTTTAAGGCAAGTATGATACAATAGGAATTAGGCTATAACTTGGGCATACTACACATGCATCTATATTTCATAAAATATCATTTGTATAAGCTTCATGAATATTAGATTACTATGTATAGCTTTCACTTTCTTGTGTATAAAATGATTTTTTTTTTTTTTTAACTGGGAATTGAACTCAGGACCTTGAGTTTGCCAGGCAGGTACTTATGCCACTGAGCTATCTCCCCAGCACTAAATGGCAGAAGGATTTTCTTTTGGGGGCGGGGCTGGCTCCAAATGCCTTCAGGGCAGGTTTGGCTGGCTGGAGTTGTGGGGGTCGAACCACAGCAACCTGAGCCTGACTACTTTGTTGAAGCAGCCACTTAAAGAACTGAGCTAATGGGCAGGCCCCCTAAAATGATTTTAATAATATCTGTTTGTAAAGTTCTGTAGCTCAAGTGAGAATAAATAGGTGAAAATAATTTATAAAAGATACATTGTTATAAAGTGCTAGTCATACATATAGTACACAGATGCTAGGAATGCTGCCATCACCCTGAAGGGCGCAAGATAGCATCTCAGAACATAAAAATATCCTATACAAGTGGATAGTTCTCTAGAGAAAGAAGTTGTCCTGTGGTAAGATAGAGAGACGCTGTTCTACGGTAAGTAATAGCTACTCCATTCTACAACTTGCTGAAGGTGGCAGCTGAAGTAGAATTTAGTGAACTGAGAAATGGAAAGAGTTTGGAGAGGGCTGCCCCCAAAGGACTATCAGTTATGGAGTAAATAGCCTGGTATATTTCTTCTCTCTTTTAGACTGATTAGGAATTTCCCTTAGCCAAATCCAGCCAGAAAGAAGGGACTTTATGAGTGTGCTCCATGCTGGTTGACTTTCTGAACATGACCACTGACTAAGGGTGACGGGGGCAGCGTAGGTGTGATGGGGTAACCAGCACTATGAATGCCAGTGATAGCCCAACTATGGATCATTCTCTCAAATGAATATTCAGCTCTGCGAGACAGGAAGAGATTTGGTCTATGGATAGCATCATGTACACGTAGAAGGAAAAGTCACCCACACGTACAAATTGGGAGAAGAGGGAAATCAGAAATGCATTTGAAAATTATTTCTTCCTTAGGAATATTTTACATTTGCTTCTTGTATAAAACGTAAGAAGAATCT
>NW_004524582.1:6301481-6354317 GCF_000260255.1 Octodon degus | reverse complement strand
AGTGGGTCTCAATTTCTAAGAGTATTGTGTGGAATGTTGAGATATTAAATCTTAAAGCATAAGGCAATAATTAGACCAATAATATTTTGAATGTGTAAGTGGAATTAAGTAAAAAATTATTTCCAAATGCTACACACTTGTGTGATATGAGTCACTCACAATTTTGTCTTTAAATTAAAATCTTTCAAAATAATATCTTACAATTGGTTCTGCACAGATTCAATTATTTCTGAGTGAGCTTAATTTATTGAAGATTTTACTGAGGCAGTTTGGTGTTCAAAAGTGATAGCACTTAATACATATTCTTTGCTAGACCGTTCTGATTAGTGTGCTGGAGGATCAAAGATCTCAGAAATGTCTTAAGAATAAGAGCCCTCCTTATATTTCTTGGCTACAAACATTGCTTTAAGGCTAACATACACAGTGGAAAATGTTTCCTGTATCTTTATCTTTTAGAAAGTTGTGAAGTGGTAGTCATTGTTGGGAAACAGAGTTTTAAAAATTTGCAGGCTGTATAATTAGCAATTAGATTTTGTCTGATGTGGCTATTCATAAGCCTGACCCTTCTTCAATATGAGGGCATATACATTTTGCTTGATCTCTATAAATTGCCTAAATCTTTGCCTCTCCTATGCAACTAGGCATCATGATTTGTAGGTGCCTAATAAAGTTTTTGCACAGAGCTGTGCATTTCATTTTGTCTAGACAATTAGATTTTGAAGGAACTTCATTATTGTAAATACATTTAGGTATGATTATATACTTTTTACCACTTGATAATCTCTTGTACATCTTCCATTATGTCTGGATAATATTTTTAGAACAAAATTAAGGAAATCTTTTTTTGCTGTATAATTGCCTTTATTCCCACTACCACTTAAAATTGTAACATTTACCTGCTTTCAGGAGTAGGCCTGTTCCCATAAGGATTTTTGTGTGTAGATTATGGTTGGTTCTATAATTTATATTAGAGAGAAAATTGCATGGTTATTTTAAGTAAAAAGCATATGTCCAGGTACTCCCTGATCTTTCAGTCTTCTAAGCTATCTTCTGTACTTTGTTTTCTTTTTTGTTGGTTTTCTTGGCTTGATAGAAAAGGGGCATTGATGACTTTTTTTCCCCAACACATATCAAAGCCAAGGAATTGACGTTCAAAGTGAGGTGACAGGAGGAACTGCCTAGTGACCCTTCTTTCAGTCCTGAATCTAAAATGTGAAGGAAAATTTTTTTGTAAATGTGTATTTTAGCCTAACTGTTTTTACCTCTGAAAATCATACATTTTCCAAGTTATGTTTTGATTTGACTGTGAGGAGAGTGCAATATATAAGGCAAAGGTACAAAGCGTGGGCTCTTATTACGCTGGGGATTTTGTGTTGCACACCTTGCTGGGCTGTTCTCCTTCAGTGCTGAAGGTTGGAATCCCAGAAATCAATAGTGGCTGAAGAGTTGGTGATTGAGCCCAGAGGTTCTTGTAGCCAGTCTTGCCTCCCTCTCCTCGTTAGGAGTAGAAATAATAACTAGAAAAGGGTAGATTTGAGGTCGTGAGGGTTCATCAAATATACACAGGAGACACTTGTGCCAAGTGCTCATTCATTCTCCAAGAGGTACAGGACCAGCTGCCGTAACCAACCCATTTGGCAAATTACTGGGTTTCAAAATGGGAGAGCACTTGAAGTTGGTGTTGTGCATTCTGGGAAGTTCTGAAAGGAATAAGAAGTGTTAAGATTCCAGAAAAGTTTGATCAAATTATATTAATAAAAAGTGGAAGAGGGCTGGTCAAATAGCTCAGCTGATTAAAGCACCTGCAAGCAGATGCAGGGGCTGGGGGTTCAATCCCTGGGCCTGCCATGCAGGCCCCACCCCTGGGACATGCTGAGAGGGCAAATTGAGACTGGGCATGGTGTTGCACGCCTGTAATCCCAGCTCTTGGGAGGCTGTAAACAGGAGGATCACTACGAGTCTGACCTAGTAGTGAGACCCTGAACACCCTGAAGACCCTTCCCTCAAATACAGAAAGAAAAAGTGGGAGAGTTCTCAACTGGCTGCTGTTGGGTATGAAATGCCATTAGTGTCAGCATCATGTCTTGGTGCCTGTGAAAGTCATAAACACATGGGGCATCTCCCAAGACAAGGCCAGAGCATTCCCCTTGCTTCCTCTGCACTGTGTCTTTTCATTTCTGGTACATATCTCATTTCCCTTCAAGTATCCTTCACTGTAAAGAGAAAGATAACCTTTACAACCCTCTTTCTTATTGATAACAAAGCAGAACGAGGGCTCAGTTTAAATGTAGTTCCTGTAATGTGAGAATGGCATATTTTCCTGAAGGGTAATGTGCTTCAATTAACAATAAATGCAAAGGAAATATACTTCCACATGAGACTTGATGTGTTTGACATATGACGGTATGTGGTAGGTATGTTGTAGGCAAAATCCATCATTTCTTGGGTAAGCCCTTCAGATGGGTAGACCCTACAGCACCATGTCACACAAGTTGGCATCTTACATGTTTGATACAGTGTAGAAGTCAGGATTGAGCAAGGCTTAATGGAAAAGACCCTTTCTAGGCTTTGTTAAGGATCAAATTAATTTCTTTAGCATTCAATGAATTACAAATTTATTACAAACAGACTTCTGTTGACTCTGTTCCTACTCTTGAGGAGCTCACATTCTGACTTGGAGTGAAGACACAAGCATGAGTCACATGTGTGACGAATTGAGAAGGCCATGCTGGAGCCTGGTCCATGTCCCCCCCCTACCCCCGAGGTGCTCACCTGTACTTTCTGATTTCATTGCACATGCAGGTAGTGATTTTAGAATAGCTGAATCCTTATGTGTATAATTAGAAATAAAGAGTGTATTCATCTTAGCTATTATGAATTGCTCTAATAAAAGTTTGACTTTACCAAAAGTGTTACTGATCACAGAAACTATCAAACAGAGCAGCACTGTGTGCTTCTATAATTCGTGTTTATAAGATATGTTGGTAATTCTACACACAGCCTCCTGAAATGGGAGTCAGCTTGGCACCGTGTGCTAATGTGGATTTGCCACTTTGGGCAGCAGTTCTTACCTGTTCTAAGCAATGAGGCTTTTTTGAAGATACGAACTATACACTGTCTACGGGGAGGTGGCTCTACTAACAGCATTTACTATTAGCCTCCACAGCGACTCATTAAAACCAATCTTGAAGTAAGTTTAGCTCCCTATTTGGGAAGTGGCAGAACATTCCCAAGTCATTTGTCAAGGGAAAAGGAAGGTGGTGGTCATATTTAAGCAGCCATAGTGAGACGAGCAGAAATGTATAACTTTATTATAGTTCCTTTCTTCTACAGAAAATGTGATATAGTGATTTATTTTAGACTGTTTAGGGTCTAAGGTGTTGTATTCTTGAAAAAGTTATGAATTAAAGGCCCTAAATTGTAAGGAGTTAATGTGAATGAAATTCATACTCAGTGCAGGAAATATTAGTTGGAGACAATAAATCTTGTCATGCTCAAGGTACTTTTATTACTGTAAAAAAATGAAGGTCACAAGATAATACTATTCAGGGAGGTCCGTAAGACATTTAAAGTGATTCATCATTTTTCATGTGCCACACACACACTCTTTTACAAGATTTCAGTATTTTATCTGCAGTTCATTTTGGTAGTTAAATATTTTAAGTCAACCATTTAGAAAGCCATATGCACTTTTTACATTTTCTAATTATGTGGTTTAACGAGTAGGTAGCTGGTGAAGATTTCTTATGTGTACACATAATTGGCAAAGTTCGTATGTCTTCAACACCTTCTTTACAGTGATGTATAAGGAAACCCATACTGTTCGTGAGTCTTTCTGTGCACCAGCCCCTGGGCAAAGTGTTAGATCATTTTAATCTTGCAGTGCTAATGAATATTATTTTTATTCCAGTCATATCAGGTGAATAATTTGAGGCTCAGAGTTGAATAACAGGCCCAAGTTCCTAAGGACTGGGCTGGCATCTGGGCTGTGTGACTTCATTTCTAAGATTTGTCCCAGGCTTCACCTTGCGGCTCACTGCATTTGTCTTGCTCTATAATATTGGGGGAATGCTCTGGGCCTCACACATTTAAGCAGTTCAAGGGTTTATAACAGTAGATGATTCTCTACAAAAAATAAAGCTCTCTTTCTCCCCCTCCCATATTGAAAGTAAAACTTGTTATTTACATTTATTTATAACAGTCCCTGCTCTCTTCATATATTGTTGGTGGCCGGAGGCAAGGACAGACAGTTCTTTGTATAACAGTTTGGATTTGAGAAGTTTGCATTTGATTGTCTGTTACACACTGGCTTCTTAAGCACTGAATATTCATCAGCTTGTTTTGCCTTGTAAAACCAGCCAGAACCCCACAGGTACATTCTTTGTGACTAAGTAGTGTCAACCTCTGTCCTAAGAACTATATGAAAAGGAGATTGGTTTATGTCATTATCATAACCCAAGTGGAAGGAATTATGATCACCCCCCCAATTCCCCCATGAGGAAACTGAGGCACACAGTTTTAAGTGGCCCCAAATTATACAGCTAATAAAATATTAAAAATGGAATTTGATCCTTTAGAGACTTTACTCTTAGACGTTACATTATGCAGACATTCCAAATTATGTTACAACTTCTTACCTTTTATGTCTCTGTGTCAGGTAAGAAAAAGTTTTTGCAAAGGCTGAATTCACTGTCATTGTATGTCATGTCACCTCCTGCATTTCTTCTAAAACAGGGCTTCATCAATCATTCTTTACCTGCCTTCTATTGTCTCCGTCCTGATTAATTCTTTTGCCTATGAAAATGCTCATATCTATAACATCTTAAAAAGTGCTAATTTTAGTACCACTCCCCTCCCATCATAAAGTGGAGACTTCAACGGTATTTCTTATTCTTGTTCTCCTCTTCCCCAACTTCTCCTCATCCTTCTTTCTATTGTGCTGGGGGGTGGAATGCAAACCTGCATGTCGAGCTCTGTCCCCAGCCCTGTTTTTATTATTGAGACAGGACCTGCCTAAGTGGCCAGGTTGCCTAACTTGGGCTAGAACTCATGATCCATCTCCTCAGTCTCTCAGACTGGGATTCCATGTCCTGCTAATTCTTACCTTCGTTTCCATTTTGGCTGTGAGCTTACTGTTCTCTGCCTTGTCCCTTAACCCTGGTGATCCCTCTTCTTGCTAACTCACATGTGACTGTGAGTCTTGAGTTTCTCAGCCTTGCTGGGCTGTGCTTCCTAAAAACTGCTCCTAGAGCTTGCTGCAGCAGCTGCCACCCTGCTCAGGGTATACCCCTCCATCTGAGAACATTTGCCTGTATTTGTTTTTCAACCCTTCTGTGTGGTATCCCCAAAGATTCCATCAGTGGTTAAATTCCTTATTTTAGTAGTCACCAGCTGCCAAAAAGGATTTTATTTTCAAGTGACATTTGCTTTCTGAATCTCTCTCAAGTCTTAGTGTAATACATGCACGATAGCACTCACTATCTCCTTCTGCGGCATGCTGCCTTTGCGCTGCTTCCTGGCCTCTGTCCATAGAAGATCCTCCTTTCATGCTGCATGAAGAATTATTCCAAAATACAGACTTGCCTTCCAGATCACCCTGATCATTCTCACTTGTAGACGTGTCAGTGCCGCCCCACCAGATGACGTGGCGATTGGACAACAGGGCTGACGGGCCTCAGCGAGGCAGTGAGCACTAGTTTCACTTCTCTTGCTTTAACCACACTGGGCTGTTGGCTGTTGCCTTTGTCAGCTCCTTGCTTTTGTGCATTTCTTTTCTATGTATGAAGCGTTTTCTGATCCTTCTTCATTCCTCAGATATACACTCATATTTCATGACTCAGCTCAAATATCACTTCCTATCAATGCCTTCCTGCCTCCCACACGGATGAGTCGTTCTCCTTCCTTGAGTCTTTATTCAGCATACACTAATCACTTCGCATAGCAATTAAATTTTTATAGGACTGTCTTCACAACAACATGACCTTTGTGAGAAAAGTTCTGTGCCTAATTTATCACTAAATATCCAAAGTTCCATGCATAGTAAACTCTTAATAACAGCCTATAGAATGGTTAGAGTAATCTGATTAGTGTAGTGAATCCATTAGTAAACAACAAATGTCCCCAAAATACATAAAACATGCTGTCTTCCTGGTAGTATTCAAATAACTGTAATATAACAAAGAACCATATTAGTTGAATAAGAAAATTAATGTTGTCCTATGTAGATGACATCCTTGTGGAAAGATGTACATAATTAGTAAGATGCAAACAAGAAAAGTTAAATTTAGATAATGAAAAATGTTGTGAAGAAATGCTGAGAAAATGATAGAGGACCAAGGAAAATGGGGCTGCAATTTTACATATATGTATCAGGAAAGACCTTAAGGAAAGACACACACACGCACACATTTCAAGACAGGATATTTACAAAGGCCCAGGTCCACATCAATGGACAGGGAAGGAGAAAACCAGAGCAAGGAGTGCAGGCCACTGGACTAACAGCTAGGGTTTGGTCATTGATTGCTTTTAATTTTCAAAGAGTAAAGCATATTATTTGAGAAGGACCTAAAGCCTTGATGGTGAACCTCTTAGAACTCTCCATGTACAAAGGGCTGCTGAGACATGCATGCCATAGATTCTCTGCCACCGACCTAAACTGTACAAAGGAGGAATGATATGGATCTTGAGTAGTTTGCTACACAGAAACATGTAGAGACATGCCTGAAATAGTTAAAAGATAGTTTCAAAGACCAGCATGGCTGGAGGGGAGGATTGGGGTGGAGAAAAGTTACAAGGGAAGTATTCTAAGATAAATTGAGGAATCTGTAGAGTGAAATTTTGTAGAAGTTTTACTGTAAGTGAACTAAGAAACAATTATGAGACTGGTAGACAAGTGGAAAAGTTGATGGAATTAAGGTAATTATCTCTAGGTTCAACATAGGCAGTTACTTCCAGCAAGTTGTGACTTTCCTTGGATTCGAAAGTAACACTAAAGGCTCTCTCTCTCTCTCTCTCTCTCTCTCTCTCTCTCTCTCACACACACACACACACACACACACACATTTCAAGACAGGATATTTACAAAGGCCCAGGTCCACATCAATGGACAGGGAAGGAGAAAACCAGAGCAAGGAGTGCAGGCCACTGGACTAACAGCTAGGGTTTGGTCATTGATTGCTTTTAATTTTCAAAGAGTAAAGCATATTATATAAGGAATGATTAATGCAATTGTTCTAATTAATTAAATTGTCTTTTTTGGGGGGCTGAACTCATCAATTGTCTTATTTCTTAGGAAGGCTAGCGTATCAAATATATTCATGTATGTACTGATACTGGTGCCTGTTGCTTTCTTTTCATTTTATTGTTTTGGAGAAGCTTTGTAAAGTTGTCATTTAAAAGATACCATTAATTTTCTTTATGCATAGTTCTAGGAACCATTTGGTTTGTTCTCTCCCTTGTTGCAATTTCATAGTTTCTTTAAGCTCATACAGTTTTCTGATAAAATAGATGATATTGGACTTTCAGGAATTGCGTAGGTGAGCTTTTAGGAAATTCTGAAAGTAAACGACTTTTGAAAGACAAAAGGAAACTAATCAAGCAGCCAACATTGTGTCAATCTCTGTTCTTTACTGGGAGATAAGTTTTCATTTTCTAGGTAGACTGAAAAGATTGAATATTAATCTTTTCAGTATTCAAGTTATTGGACTTAGTTATTGGACTTCAGACATGTATAACAGAATAAAATTCAATTGTAAAATTTTTCTCTTAGCTATCTTTTTTATTGTGATATAAATACATAAAATATATCAAGTAAGAGGTTGCAAATACACACATATATAATACATACATAATAGATTTCAAAGGGTTGTCTACACTAGTATGTTCTACTTTAAATAAAATAGTATTTTGAAATGAATTAGCATTTGTAAGAATGTTTAAGAAAGTATCATTTTTGAATTTGTCACCTACAAATCTGCATTTTCAAACTAGACATGTTACTTTTTGCTCAATCATATGGCCCAAAATGTGTTTCTCTTGGGTTGATTCTCATTCTCTTAATTTTTCTGCAATAAAATCGAGGACAGAATTTTTGGTAAAATCTCACTTCAGAATATTGGCATTTCCTCTCTACACTGGAAATAGATGTGTGCATACAAAACAGTGTACACACTAGTGAAAAGAAATTTTACAACTTAATGAATAAATATGGTGCTGATTCCAGTGTACTGTTTCTTCTCAGTGTCAGGATGGTTTCTTCTCAATGTCAGTATTTGACTTTGCTTATCAAAATTCTTCCACGATGTCTGTTACACAGGTCTTATTGCCGAGGTGGCATATAAAGGAATCAGAAAGAGAAAAAAGGGAGTAAGAGGAACTTCTGAGACTCAGAATACTCCCCAAGGTTAGCTTCTAGCCCTCTCACCCTATCTCTCCTTGAAGTTGCTTTTCCTTGGGGTTGGAGCTCGCCTTTCATTCCTTTTGGTTTTTTGCTCTAGTCTTTTCTCTTCTTCCTAGCAATCTTAAGAGTTGGAGGACATCTTTTAAACTGCATCAGAGAGAATTTAATGTTTCTCATCAGCAATGAGTGTGCCGTGAGATGCCTGAAGTTTCTGATCATATTTGGATGTAAGACTGAGTTGCTTCATATCTAAGATCCATGCTAATGCTAGTTTTTATTTATTTCTAAGAAAATATAAATTTTCAATTTTAGATTTTTTGCTTATGCTTTTGTTTCTCATTTTCAATTTTTGCAGATCCTATAAGATTGCAGAATAAAATCACAGAAATAAGTAAATGAATTGAACAATTAGAGTATTCATTGAAAAATTAACTTTTTAAAACTTAACCAATAGTTATATGACATATCTGTCATGTAAGTATTGAGCAGGCTTAATGTGTTGTTTTCTCTATGTGCACAGCTGCTCTTTGAGTCTTAAATTACTTAAGTGCTTAACAATGGCGTGATACACCTCAAAAGGCCCCATGACAATGCTGCTGTCCCCCGAAAAGCTCATCTGAGTACTGTTGCTCAGTGGAGTGCATCACCTTGTGCCTAATACAGGACCTTCTTTCCAACATTTTTGCTGTAGTTCTTTTTGTGTGTCAGATTGGGAATGACTCCCGTGCCTCGAATCTACTTGAAGAATGAGATGTTCACAAATTCTCCTTAACCATGACTTTGACCACTGAGTTGAGTGATTGCCCAAAGGCAATTGCTATTTCTGATATCCTCATTAGATGCTAAGTAGGAATAACAAAATCTCATAGGACTTAGTGGTCGAAGGTCCAGATGAGACCAAGTTCTTGGAAATACTTAATATATGAAACCTTAGGGAAATAGTTTTCAAATTTTTGCTGGGAAATGTTCACTGGGGAATCTTTAAGGAAGTGCAGCTCTGTCCAGCATATGGCAGGCCTGGACCAAATCTTGCTCTTTAAAAAATACCTTGGGTTATTCCTAAGGAGAACATTTTAGCAGCACTCTGTAATACAAGTACAATACAAGCCGTAGCATTTATATCAGTATATATAATTTAATTTTCCAGTAGCTACATTTGGTAAGTTAAAAATAATTTTAATATCACATTTCTTCAATCTCATATATCCAAAATATTATCATTAAATATTTGATCAATTTAAAAATATAATTTTTATTCTTGTGTTAAAATTTAATCTTTAAGTTACACTATATGCATTACAATTGCAGCATTTTTATTCTTGTGTTAAAATTTAATCTTCAAGCTGCACTATATGTGTTACAATTGCAGCGCTCCTTTTTGATTTGGATCAGCATCTTGCAAGTCCTCTGTAACCATCTTGATCTAGCAACTGCTGTGTTAGCTACCAGGGTAGCAGAGAACTGCTTTCAAATCTAGTAAATAAGCCTATGATGTGGGATGGATCAAATTCAGTCATTTGAATGTATAAAAACAAGCTTTAGTATACTAGATGTTAGCTTAATTTGTAAAACGTGTATTACAAAATCCAAGCAGCAGCACCTGGGGTATAGCTCAGTGACACAATGCCTACATGGCAAGCTCAAGATCTTGAGTACCATTCCTGGTACCAAAATAACCAAAAAATTCAAGCAGCAGTAACATCAGTTAGATATATAGTCTCTTAGAACTTCATAGAAACAATAAAGCAGTCTGGCTTGATCAATTGATTTGTGAAGCAAGGGATAGAACTAGTTTAATACGGTCTCAGAGCCCACCTGCTTACTGCCCTTAAGTGTCCTCTTCAACGCTGTATTTATTTCTTAGGCAATGAAATGAAGCCCATGTTTCTTCCTAATGTTGAAGTGGCCTGCATGTTCAAGGGATTGTGTTGTCTAAGGATACTATACAATGCAACTCAGAAGGAGCTGGATTATGTTTACATATTAATTCTTTATGCCACTCGACCTCCCACGCAAAGTAAGCGCCTTTGGAATAGGATGCTTTACAGTGCCAGATTTAAGTACTACATATTATGAAAATGTTGGAACTACATTAATAGCTTTTTTAAAAAAAAGCACACTCATACTTCTTCAGTTTAGTGAATTATTTTTTTTTCTTCAAGCAGTAAGAAATTATAACCAATAGCATAAAAAGCCGTTTACTGATGACCATTCATTATTTTAAATGTGTGTGTGTTATAGCAAATTAGTAACCTGGCCTAATATGAGGGTCTGAGAGACATAGGGCGAGAACCTAACAACCTCATTTGATCAAAGAAGGTTATTTGTCAATGGATATTTACTCTTCTCCCTGCTTTTCAAACTTGTGATATGAGCATCTTCATTTTGGTTGATTTAAAAAAAATGACTCCTTTTGGCTTTAATAGTACTGAATATTCAAAGATCAATTGTTCCTACTAAATTAAAATAAGTTTATGCTTTGAGGATTTTCAAAGAACAAAGAAAATATCATTTAAAATGAAAAATTTATCTTCTATTATTACTATGTTGGCCTGGATTGCAATCACTCTTCAGATTAAAGCAACAAGTGCTTTGAAAATTTAAAGCCAGTTATAAATATAGAATTATATCAAGCACAAAATTAAGCATCCATATTATTTCTTTCAGTTATTATGAACAGAATCAGCTTACTGGATCCTTATTTATCTATCATTAGCGTGAATTTACATACAATCAGAATGTTCCAAACTTGATTACTCACTCTAATGAGAAGGGCATAGATAAATGACAAACAACAATTTAAGTATATTATATTTGGCCTAAAAGGCAGCACGTCTGTATTTTCTTAACCTCAGTGTATAATGATTAATCAGTGAGTTGAGTGTCTTATTTCTTTCTTAGAATCATAGTGATATGGAGAAAGTCAAAGCATATGGTAGATTGTTCATCACAAAGATCTCTACCCAAACAGTTCAGAGCAAACATTTTGAAGGCTAAGAGCTTTCTTAAGGTAGTTATATGAGGTCATGTACTGATGTATAAGACAAACCTAGAGGCTTAGAAACATCACTTACTGTTGAGGGTACATTCATTACCAAGTCAGTAAATCACTGTTTCACCAACTGCAGCTGATACTCAAGGGAATAGGTGTCTAGTCAGAAAGAGGAAATATAATCCCAGAGTGCTGTGTCAGCCTGGGATTTCAAGATCAGTTTTGTTTTTGATCTCAGTATTTTTCAAATCCCTTTGCATTAATGATGAAATAGGGTCTCAATATCTTCAACTACCATTTAGAAGAGAAAAAGGAAGATTAAACTGCTTACACCCTAATAATTTGATATGTAAGTGTCTTCTTGCTTTACCATAATACTTCTATTTTAGTAAATTTAGCAAATTTAAGACTTCATTTTCCACATATCACTTACTGTTTGCAATGCAGTCAAACTGAAATAAAAAGAAAATTAGCACTGCAAAAGTAGCAACTGAAAACAAGGTGTGGCCCAGTGTTCATAGGAAATTTCACACACTTCACTTACATCTAAATCTTCATGCAGAACAGTTTCTTCTCATTTAATTCATAGTCTTACCAAGTATGCTTATTTTAACACCACTGACTTGATTTATGCAGTCAATTAGGATCTGAAACACAAAGTATTGGTAAGATACATATTTTTGTTGTGAGTAGTAAATAATACCCACATATAAGGAAAACAATATATATATGTAAGGGAGAACTATTATATGCATCCATGAAGGTAGTATGCATCCATAACATCTGATGATATTAATTAACTCAGCATAATTAGTACTTATTCAGGGCTGCCTGATTGTATTTATAATAATTGTGAGTCTTTGTGTTGGCTTTGTGTTCAGGTTGGTGTGGAAAGTATTTTAGCAAACTTTCACTCAAAAATGGCTAAATGTGTGTAGAAAGTGTTAATATTGGTGAGAATCATGAGGTACGCTTGTATCTAATTATAAGTAATTGACCAACAGTATACTATTATCAAGTGTTTATAGCTTATAATTTACCCTAATATGTTTATCAGAACTTGGTCAATTCTTGACTGCAGATTTTTCAGAGACATAAAAGTAAATGTTACTGTTACATCTTTATATGACCTTGAAAGAAATGAAGTGTACAAATGAAAATTTGTTAACTTTGAAATGCCAGCGTTAGGGTTTGCTGGGTTTTTATCATTCTATGAGTTAAATGCTAAAGTCCAATTCTACTTAGTGGGCCATCTCGAAACCACTGGATGTTTGGCCTCTTATCTCTATTCTTGCACAGATGATCTGTCTGAGAAGTGTCCTGGCAGCTAAGGACAGACCACCTAAGGTGCTAGGACACTGAGCACTGAATGAGACTTCAGGTACCTGTGTCCATGTAAGAAGGAAGGTAAAATGATACTTGTGAGTTAGGGTATCTCATTTCTCCCCAGAGCTGGGATTACAGGCCTGTGCTACCACGCTCGGACTCGGTTGCTGACTCAACACACCTGTGGGCGGGGCTGGCTCGCAGGATCAGGGCTCTAAACCCTGATCCCTGCACTGGCGGAAGCAGGCACTTAAGTCTACTGCGCTATACCGATTTGATTTGAAACTGTCTCATTGCTGTTTATCAATAAAATTATGGCAAAAAAAAAATAGTCTACTGCACTATCTTGCCGGCTCTTCCTATTATTTCTGAAAAGTACCTGGGCTGATAAACCTCAGGTCATGCTATTGGATAAGAAACTTAGAAAAGTCTTTTTATATTAATACTCAAATCCCATTTTACTATTTCAACTGCAAGTCATAAAGGCTTATCAGAGGCATCTGGTAGCTCACGTGTTATTTCATAGCCTTCTGTCATGGAATCAAGGTTATACGTTGACCTTAAAGAAAATTTTTATTAACAATCTTCAATTGAACCACGTGTGGTGGCTCACACCTGTAGTCTGAGCACTGGAGAGGCTGAGGCTGGAGGGTTGTTGTGAGTTTGAGACCAGCCAGGGCTACAAAATGAGCTCAAGGCCAGCCTGAATTGCATACTGAGATCCTGTGTTAAAAAAGACCAGAAAAGACAATCTGAAATTTATGTTGTTTTTATAGTTTTGCTTTGTTAGGTACCCTTACAGCCTCCTGTACAAAGTTTTACTCTTAGTGATTTTCTACTTTCATGTGCTTCAAAATAAAGTGCACAGATTCTCTATGGGTTGACAGAATTAAGGTTTTGTTTTCATGTTCTATTTTCTAAACATCTTAATGTTAAGTTTGAGAATCTAATTGTAAAATCTAGCAAGTCAAGGAGGGCTAAGTTTAAGCAGGCATATGTGCCTGCGTGTGGACACCCCCACAAACTGTTAACTGCGTATCCTGTTTTCTGATGAAAGTACAAGGTGTGCAGGTGTAACAGGGCGAGGGGGGATTTAATGGTTGAGAGAGTTAAAGAAAGAACTGGAGGATGGAGGCAATAATGACTTCAGCTACTCAAGTTAATTAATTAGTGCTCCTTCCACTTGTTGATGCTTTCCTAGAAGGCAGTCAGCTCTGTTTAGCAGTGAATCCGTCAAAGAGGTGTGTCAGTTACCCAGCCTGCATATTTATAATTGGGAAAGAGTGGGAAGGAGCTAAATTGCCTTGAGACAGAAAAGAGAACCAAATGACGCCTGCTAGGAGACGCCAGTGGGCTTAGAGAAGACGTCACAGGAAAGAGAGGCTGGTGAAGGGTTCCACAGGGATGTTTCTCTTTAGAAGTAAGAAAGAGACTGATCCTCATGAAAAGACCCCCATGAATGGTAGAAATGACAGAATATGTCAAGCAAGATCCAGTGTTAGAACTGAACGAAATTTAGGAGAATATCTCTGTACAATTTGGAAATATGCAGCTGACATTCACTCCTAGGTTTCTGCTTTTTCCTTTTATAAAATTCACTTGTAAGATGATTTGTCTAATAACACTTAGGATGTGATAATAGTAATGGTGTACAGTTTAAGATTAAGATTTTATGGGGCCGGGGAGATGGCTCAGTGGAATAAGCGCTTCCCTGGCAAGCGCAAGGGTCTGAGTTCAATCCCCAGTTCCGGAAAAAACAAACAAACAAACAAAAACAAAACAAAACAAAAAAAGATTTTATGATACATGCACCCATGTATGGAAGAAAAACATAATTTTAATATTTATTCAATTAATGTGTATGTGCCATATGATGTTTTACTTGTAGAAGTACATACTATAATATAGAAAATAAACACAGACAATATCTATATATACCTAAAATAGTACGGATACATGTCAGTAAAAGAATGGCTTGTTTATTAAAAAAAAGAGAAGAAAATCTGATATATTTTAGAAATACGTTAGGTGGAAAATTGTGAAGAAATTTCTAGAATTTTAACATCGAATTCCTGAGTATTAGAGTTATTTCCATTTTAATCTCCTCCTCCTCTTCCTCTTCTTCTCCTTCTCCTTCTCCTTCTTTCTCTTCCTCTTCCTCTTCTTCCTTCTTCTTCTTTCTTTTTTTCTTTTGCGTTTCTTTTGCGGTACTGGGGATTAAACTTGGGACTTTGCTCTTGCCCGGCTGACACTTATGCCACTGAGCTGTATTACTGAACTTTAATCTCATATTCTTTATAGTGCTATATTTTGGAATTCTTTTCTTCCCATTGTGAGTAATTATATAAATATACCATCTATCAAAATACTTTAAAATGGGCCTACAATTATGAAGAAATACGAAATTTCATGTGAAATATTTATTTTGTTTACAAAATATTCTTTGGGTGAGTTTGACATGTAGCACATTATCATTAGTTTAGATTTGACATTTGTATAATTCCATCTCAGGTTTTAAAATGAATAGTGGAGTATAAATACCTTAGCCATTAGGAAATCCCCAATAAATAACATATGACCACTCAGGTCTTCATAGTATCTTTTCCCTGAGCAGCTAAACTCAGAACCGTTGTGCAGTTAATGCCTAGGTATGAATTTGTTACAAACAAAGATGAATGAAGTTTCTTGAAAATGTAGTTTTTGTTGAATATGTTCTCAGGTAAGAATTAGCAGTCTGCAGTCATCCACTTGCAACTATGATCTAATTGGAACTCAAGAGCTAAATAAGAACAGGGGTGATTAGCCTTTAGTTAGCAGCAGCCCCTAGGGAGAGCTTCGTGCTACAGGAAGTGAGGCTAATGATTCATCAGGCTCTAAACTTGCCTCTGAGAGATTAGTGAACGGGCAACTTCACCGCACAGCGCTATTTTCAAGCCACTCTGAGTTTTGCTAGCAGAAGTCCAAGGAATATTTTTAAAAAGAGGACGAGGTGGTAGCAAAAGAGGTTAAGTTTGTTCAGAACTCGGACTCTGATACAAATCTTCGTCCCGTTTGGGCTAGGAATCCCTAGAAGCTCAGCCAGTAACCATGAAATCCTTGTGTCCCAGAGGTACTGAGTTAAAATGAGTTTTAGAATCGAAGCAAAACAGTAATATCAGCGCCCGCTTGTAAGGCCAACTGATGTCTGTGCCTTGGAGTTTGAAGCACTGAACTAGATACTTGAGACAGTTAAACTTTTTCTTTTTTCTTTTTTTTTTTTAAGGAAAATCTTCATCTTATTGCATATAAGCTTTGACAGAAAGGAAAATTAGCACCGTTGCCTTAAAGCCATTAAAGGAGCTGGCAAAGTTCCAGTTTGTGTAACTCAACTCTTTTTCTTTCAGTAGTATAATTTTATCAGTTGAAAATGATATCTACCATACTTTCCCAGAAAGGGTTGTTTAATAATCTTACTTAAAAATGTGGTATTCAGAATCAATGTGACATTCCAACATTAGAAGAGATACTTTCAAAATTTTGCCCTATTTTTGACTGAAATATTTTTCATTCATATAAATCTGTGACTATCATGTCAATACATTTAATACCATGCATTAATCAATTAATAAAACTATAAACAGCATGTGTGTCTTCTTAGTCTGTTAATTTTTTAATCTAATTTAGAAATTGATAAACATGTTCTAAGTTGGTTGACTATTTTATCTTTTTTATTTATTTATTTATTTATTTTTTTTTGTAGCCAGCTCAGCATGCCCAGGGGCAGAACCACTGCTTCATGTGGTACCCGGGATCAAACCCAGTCCCTGTGCTTGCCTAAGCAGGTGCTTAGTCTACTGAGCTATCTTTACTTATTTATTTTTTTGAATTTATTGTGTACAGGGCCTACAGGATCTCACTACACAGATAAAACTTGTAGTTTTCAGAATCCTGTTTTCAGCCTCCGAAGTGCTGGGATTACAAGCATGTGCCACCATGTCCAGTATTAGTCACTGTCACAACCCTCCCTGGGGGCAGGGCCAGCACAGCATGCTGGGGATCAAACCTAGCCTTTGTGTCTGCCCAAGCAAGTACTTTGGACCATTGAGCTACTGGGCCAAGCCTATTGAGCTATCTTTCCAGCTTTCCATGAATGATTTGGAAATAGTGCTTCCCTTTCAATTTATTTAAAGAGTTTCAGCATTAGTGCATAATTTTCTCTCTAAATTTTTTAATAGAATGCAATAGTGAATCTGTCAGAATTTTGGCTTTTCTTCATTGGTAAATTTTTAATTATGTTTTCAATTTTATTGGCTGACATAGTGTTACTTAGAATTTTTGAACATTCTTGATTTAATTGTGTCAATTTGATTGTGTCTAGGAATCTGTCCATTTCTTCCATGTTTTCCATCTTATTAGAATATAGGTTCTCATAGTAGATATTCATGGTCTCCTAGATTTCTGTGGAGTGGAATGCATTGTGATTTTCCTGTTTTCATTCCTCATGTCTTGAATTTGTGCTCTTTCCTCTTTTTGGTGAGGCTAGCTAAAGTTTACCAATTTTATTTATTCTTTCAAGGAACCAAATTTTCAAGTCATAGATTTTTTGGTGCTGTTTTCTTAGTCTGTATTGTATTAATTTATTCTCTTACCTTTATAATGTCTTCCCTTGTACAAGCTTTGGGTTTGATTTATTTTTCTTTTTCTACAATTATGATGTTCAATAATAGATTGTTTATTTGAATTCACTCTGTTTTCCTAATGGGTATGCTCACTGCTATAAATTGCCCTGATAGCAATGTTTTCATTGTATCCCAGAAGATTCATTATGTTGCGATGGCATTATTGTTTAATTATAGATACTGCTTAGTGCATTTTTAATTTCTTCTGTGACCATTTGGTTGTTTAGATGGGTGTTGTTGTTGTTTTTAAGATGAGTGTTGTTTAATTTCCATGTGTTAATGTAGTTTTTATAACTTTTCCCATTGATTCCCAGTTTCATTGTGCTGTGGTCAGATAATATGCCTGGCATGGTTTCAGTTCCTTTACATTTACTTATGCATTTTTGTAGGCTAATATGGGGTTTATTTTGGAGACTGTCCTTTGTGTACCTGGGAAGGATGTGTATTCTGCTGTTTTGTGGTATATCACCCTGTAGATATCTACCAAGTCCATTTGTTTATGTGCTTGGCTTAATTCCAGTATTTCTTTGTTGATTTTTTTGTCTAGTTGATTGATCTATTTGTGCAATTGGTATGTTAAGGTCCCCCCTACAATTATGTTAGTGTTCATTTGCTTTTTCATGTCTCTTATATCTGTTTTACATAGTTGGGTGAACCTGCATTTGGTGCATAAATATTATGATTGTAATTTTTTTCTTAGAGTTTTCCATTCATAGATATTTAGTGACCTTCTTTGTCTCCTTTCATCTGTTTTGACTTAAATTTTGTATTGTCTGCAGATAGAATAGCTATCTCTGCTTTTTAGGCTTCCTGCATCTTGAAAAATTGTTTTCTATCTTTTGACTTTTAGTTAATGAACTTCTTTTTGGTTTTAACATATTTCTTGAATGCAGCATATTGTTAGGTCTTGATTTATGATCTATTCTGCCAGTTTGTTTCTTTCATTGGTATGTTGAAGCCGTTTACATATATGATAGAACCATTATATATTGGCATTTCTTTCTCATGTTGTTTTTGTGTGCTTGTTTCCTGTCTTCTTCCTATGTTTAATTCCTTGTCCTGCCTGGAGGCTTCTTTCTATAGGTGTTCATATTTTGTAATCTTCATTACCTCTTATACGTCCTTCAGAGCCTTCTGTAGAACTGTTTTGATGGTCATATATTTCTTCAGTTGTTCATTATCATGAAAGTATCTCATTTCTCCATCAATTTTGAGAGATAAGTTTGTGTATCCATCTGTCTGGGTTGAAGATTGTTTTCTTTTAGGATTTGAAATGCCTCATCCAAGCTGTCTTTAATTTGCGCATTTCGGTTGAGAAATCTGCTGTGATTCTGATGGGCTTTCCTTTATAACTGATAAGTTTTTATTCTATAGATACTTTTAATGTTTTGTTCTTTTGCTGAATTTTGGAATCTTTATTATTAATTGCCTTAGTGTAGATTTATTTCGGTCATAGCTGTTTGGAATTCTACATGCTTCATTTATTTGTATGTCAAATTCTTTATCTGTGTTTGGGAAGTTTTCTACCATGATTTCTAGGAAGAGATTTTTAATAGCTTTTGTGCTGTCTTCAGCTTTCTCACTTTTTGCACTCCATCTTATGTTGCTGTTCTTTGCTTCACCTTACAGCTTTTGGATTACTTTTTCTATCTTGCAGTTGCTAAGATATCTTTCTTTTCTTGGTCACTAATTGAGTTTGTGTCTTCTAGCCTGATGTTCTACCATTGCCTTCATTCAGTCTGCTGCATATACTTCTTAGTGGAGGTTTTAGTCTCCTGCATTTGTGTTTGGATCTATTTCACTGATTCTGTTCCTTGTTTATGTTTGGTATTCATGGTTTTCATTCCTTTCTTGAGTTCCTCTACTTGTTTATGTGTATCTGCTTTTACTTTGATAGTGATTTTTTTATGTACTGTAGAATTTTTTTATGGCCTCTTTGATTTGTTTTTTTCACTTTTGCTGCCATCATTTCAGAGAGTTTGGTTTATTGGCATCCAATTTCCTCTATAACTTTGTTCTCTGGACTTTTCCTGGCTGGGTGATTAGGGTGGTGTTTGGAATTACATTTTGTTTTTTCATCTTGTCATTTTCTTTTTTCTATATTATTTTGTTTTCTATGTTGATACTTGTAGATTTCTTATATTAGATAGTCTTTTCCCTGGTGTTGAGGCATTCCTAGAAGGGTCTGCTCCTCCAAATGACTTCTACATGTAGGTGGTTCTTGGCCTTTAGTTCTATCCCATGAACCTACCTTCCCAATGTATTAAGACTGCAGAGGTGCTGTCTATTTGACTTAGGACACATTCTTTTGGTACTGGATTATTATGATGATTATGATCTCTTACAATTGCAGTTTTGACATATGGGAGAAACCTGGTTACAGCAGATATGACATCATGGTGAAAGTAGTTTACTTGGCAATAACAATAGATTCAGGTACAGCCTGGTTTCTGACAAACTGTAATGACTCTTACCCTGATATGTATAACCATAGGAGGAATGCCTACAGAAATAGAATATAATCCAATTTATATTAGGAACTTATATGCATTGATTTTCCACTTACTAGTGTGATTTTCACCCTGTTGTTCTCTGCGGTTTTCAGGAGGATGGGGGTAGGCTGGAGAGATGAATGAGGTTAAATATAGTAGGAGAAAGGTTGGAAGGCACAGGATGTTCATCCAGGTTTAGGGTAATTGGATGATACAGGAGGGAAGGATTGGAAGAAGACTTATGAGTTTTGAACTGAACCAGAAAAAGCTGACACAGTGTTTACGCACATGAAAGTATCATAAAGTTGAGCAAGATAGTTGGGGGAAAAAAAGAGCACAAGTAGAATAAAATATAAAAGAAAGAAAGGTTAGAGATCGCCTGTTGGCTTGTAGTACTAATATTGCATAGAACATTACTTTGTCTCTAGTTTTGCCTATCCATCTTATGTGTCTGAGCCAGGGTGCTACTGTGTCCCTGGCATTCTGGGGGTCTCTGAATCCTGAGTTCCACCAGGGGAGGGAGGGAAGCATGGGTCTCAGATTTCTTTCACCAGCTAACACCATCCTGGGACAAGGAAGGAGAAGCTGAATTTCCTCTTGTAAGCCGTGCCATCCCAGGGCAATCTAAATTGTCATTTTTAATTACATTTCTCACATAGATATTCAGGGGTGAAAATAAGTTTAGGAGGTAGTGATAGTCTGGGCAATATAAAAAATATATAGAATTTTAAAGCCCAGTCAATCTAGTATTAATCATGATGGTGTTTCTATTCCTATACATTATCTAAAATAATTGAATGTGGTAAGGAACATGGTTGGGGGCAAATAAATGTTTTCATAGCAATTATTGGCTATGAAATTATTTATTTCCTTTCTGATAAATTGCCTTAAAATAGAAGCCACATTTTCATGTCATTCAGTACACATGAGTCAGATTGTGAGTTTTTATGTATTTTTTGAGAAACTACTTACATTTCAGGCTCACAGGCACCAAGACTTCCTGTGCACAGCTAGTGTCGGGCCACATCTGCCTCGGGACCCTACTGACTTGGCTGCGGCGCAGGCCCCTTAGGCTCTGCTGCCAGATCGTGTGTGGAGATGCTGTGGAGCTGTCACTCCGCATGGTTTCCTGCAAGTCAGCTATCTCCTTCCCATCTGTGTGGGTATTTTTTCACGCCTCTTTGCTGCTTGTCTGGTATAGAATATGTTTGTCTGATAAGCCTCCATTTGACTTTAAGATTTCCCAGATTTCAACTCAAAGCAGCGTTTCTACATGCAGGTATCTTCCTTTATTTGTATTAGTTGTTATAGTGCTTTGAGTTCTTTTAAGATATATCCTACCATGCATATTAGCATGCATTTATACATTGCCCTTCCACAGCGAAGGCTCTTAATTCAATCAGAACTACTGAAACCAGTATTATTTGCTTTGAAGTTTTTTAAAAAAACAGGATGTAAAATGATTTAAACATGTCACTTTTTTGATTCACTTTTTCATAATTCTTTTAAGTTGAGAAGTCATTGTTTGCATTTACTTTTCAGCAAAAATTTATTCAGATAGTTTTATTGTTAATATTCAGGTGAGTCATGCAGTGAAGTTGGACATAGATTAAACAGGTAGCATTTTTAGTCTACAAACAATTACTTTCTATAGCTGATGCTTGGTTATTTATGCTTTGCACCATTAATTGGTGTTTTCAGCAATATTCATGTTTATGCAGCTAAAATTTAGCATGAAGTGTCCAATCCCGAAGGTTTTTCACTTGCAAAACTCTCATTGAACTTAATAAGAGCAGTGCACACCTGATAGCCACTGGAACAGGCTTGGTGGGTATTGTGAGTTGAAAAATGAAAGGACGGATGATTCAAATCCACCCTGCTCTGACTGCAGGGCCCTGCACAGTTTCCTCCGTTTGCAAATTACCATCATTTCATGTTCTGTTTCAAGCAAGTCATATCTGTTCTCAGAGGAGATTCCACAGAGCCCGCTAGTGCCCCCAAATTCCAGTCGTGCTCTCATGAAGTAATCCACTGGGGTTTCCTTTCCTGCAAGGAATAAATCGTTGCTTTCATGTATTTTGGCAAGTTTCCTTATTTATGGGAGTGTGGAGTTAAATGGTTTGTGACTTCCTGCTTTTAAACAATAAGAATGGCATGGGGTTCTTGGTCCTATTACCTGATGAATTTGTTATAGAAATTGCTTGGGGTGAAGGAAGCGGAAAGAGAGATGTGACACTCACGTGGGAATATCGTGCTCTGTGATGACAGTGTGTATCTCTCTTTTCAGGTTTGTTCAATTCAGCAGTGCTGAGTGCCTGTATCAGGCTAATCTTCTTAGAAATTACAGTACAATAGAGTTATGCTCTCTGTTAGAGGTGATTTTAAGCCAGACGCTTGTCAAAATTCCTATTAAGTATATAGAATTGAAATACAACTTTCTCCTTGAAAAACATGGATTAATGAAGAGAAAAGATCATTATGCAGTTATTGTCAGATCTTATTTGTTATAGCTGTAGTGATAGAAAAGCATTAAATGGGAGTTAAACAAAGGACTAATTGTATCCCATTTGTCTTTATAAAAAAGAAAAGCATGCTACATGTGGTAGCACATCTTTGTAATCCCAGCGCTTAGTAGGCTGACGCAGGAGGACTGCTATGAGTTTCAGGGTAACTGGGCTACACAGTGAGTTCAAGTTGAGCTTGAATTATAGAGTGAGACCTTGTTTTCAAACAAAACAAAACAAATCACTATGTATCACAAGATTTTATAGAAACTGTACAAAATGTAAAGTGTAATTTATTTTTGGCTGACAAAATACCACAAGTGAAAAAGTAGCTTAGACTGAGATGAAATAATAGAAAGTGTAAGCATTAAATGGGTCTTCTCAAGTCTGGGAAGGTCATATGCCAAAACATGAAGCTAACATTTCACAGACAAAATAAATCACCTGAATGTTCTAAATAGGAAATTCATGTTGTTTGGCTTATGTACTGCCATTATATGGAAATATTTCTTTATATTTCTTATATATAGTCTCTATTTATTATTTTGAATTTTTTTTTTTTTTACCCTCATTAAAAAAAGCTGACCATCTTTGAATAGCCCTAGCTAGATCTGCAAACGACTGCTGCTGAACCGGGATTATGGGGAAACTCAGGAATTTTTCTTCATTATCAACTAAACAAAACAAGACCATACACACAGCTCTTGCATTCTGGGACTCAATCCAAAAGCAGTTAGCAATTTGGCTCTGCCCACCCTCAGAAAACCCATAATTTCATTCTAGGATCTGGATAATGTGATGCAGTCAGAGGATCTTTACAGTTCGGGAGGGCCTAGCAGTTGCTCAGTTTTTTCTCTGGTGCTTAAAATCTACATTATCTCTTCTGGGCTCTTTGCTTCTCACAAGGAAAAAAAATGTGGAAACTGTATACATAAATGTGATTCACACTTGGATTAAAATTTTTGAGAAACATTTTGTAGATTCAAGATTTTAAGTACTTTCACATTTTCATTATAGGCATAAGAAATCCTGGGCGAGTACATAGCTCTTCTGTTTTTAATTGTATAAGTATTTTTGTTTTATAAGATACTTTATGAATTTTTGTCTTATAATCATGGAGTTAGCAAAAGGCTCGAGAAAGATCTATGGGTAGTTTTTATTTTTAAGATTTTCTGTCACCATCTTAATAAGACTGATAAAATGCTTCAATGATAAAAACCAAAATGATTTTTTAAAATTAACATTCTAGGTTTCCAGCAAGAGAAAATCACTTAAGATGCATTACCCAAAGGCGGGGAAGACCTGCATCCTAGTTTTCAACAGGATATTAGAAATCCAAGATCTGGATTTCCCTCTCTCTCTCTCCCTCCCTCTTTCCTTCTCTTTCACTCTCTCCTCTCTTATTCTTTCTTTCTATATTGCAGATGATATTCTTTTAAAATATTATTTTTCTACCAGAAAGGGAAACACTGTGGATATCAATCATTACAGTTCCAGATTTGTACATTATGTGTTTGAATATATTATGTACAACCCTTTCTGACAGCCTCTGGGTAACAGTCTTAAATGACTGAGAAGACTGGCTTTCCCTGAGTTTAGAACTTTCACTTCATTCCATCAGATGTGCCCAGGAGAAAAGTGTCATGAGACAGAAATAAACCTCTGAGGGGCTAGCTTCTTGTGAGGTAAGGTTTTTCAAAAGTAAAAGAGAGATTTTTGTATGATAACAGCATAGATAAGTATGTACTATGCACCAGAAATTGTGCTTCTATTGGCAGTGTCCTGTATAGCTATTAGTAAAGTACTGTATGTTTTAAAAACATTTTCTCATGCATTGTTTCACTAATCTCCACAATTCGCTTATCAGATAAATACTGTTATTTTCATTTCATACTGAAGGAATTCTTGCTAAATCCTGAGTTACACAGACAAAATTGAAACTTAAGTCTCATGACTTCTGGTCTAGAGCTTACAACACTTAAAAACTGCCTCCTTTCTCAGAGTTTCTGTGAGAGCCAGTAATGTGAAACATCAAACTAGATCAAACCAAACACACCTACAGACCTTCATTTATTGTCTTAGGGTAGTACAAGCTTCATAATTACAGTGTAGCCCTTTTCTAATCCTTGTCTCTGATTGGTCCCTGTTTAAAAGGAATGCATGTGGTTGCAGGTAATGGACTCAAGATAGTGATTTGAAGTGTTTATGTTTAAAATAAACTTCTGGAAGTCATCAGGCAGTATGTTTCACTGAAGAATCATGTTGCTGTCTTCCTAGGACCACCATGCTTAGAATTTCATTTTCAGACTCACAAGGGAGCTGCTATTTTCAAGTCCCTTTCCATGTTTGCTTCACGTAGGTAGAAAGATGATGGACAAAAAGGGAAGGAAGAAACTTGACCTCATTTTGTTTTCAATCTGGGAGGGATTTCCTCATCAAACATTCTTACATGTGTCCTGTTGCCTAGAACTGTGCCAAGGATTTTCCCTCAGTGCAAGCTGGATCACAGATGTTTCTAGCTTCGATGGCCGAGGAAGACACAAGAGTGGGCCATCCTGTATTCCCTGTCTTAGTGAGGCTGGAAGCAGTAACTCAGGCCCTGGTACCATGTGCTCTGAGTCCTCCCACACTAGTTGGCTTCTCTGAAATGCTTTTTCAGCATTTTCTTTGCTCAATTGAATGACTCCAATTTCTTTTAACTCTCTTAATAGGATTGCTTTCCATCTTTTTTTCTGACCTCCTGAGCTTCTTTCATTGATTTTTTTGAATCCTTTTCTGTACACTTACCCACGAGGGTATATACTGACTACTCCCAAGAGGATGCCTGAGAATTGTCTTATCTTCTGTCCTTTCTTTGCACTTTGTAGAAAACACTGGAGAGACCTGGTTGGGGGGGGCAGAGCTACATAGAAAATTAGTGAACCAAATGTACTCTTCAAACCTCCTAGTTCACAGCCTCCTAACTTTTCAAAACATTACTACATAAGTTTTTGTTTTATATATGCTGAAATTTTGGAGTGCAGTAAAATCAATGGCACATAAATTATATTTTACAGAGAAATATTTGAAATCTATCATCGAAATTTTATGCCATGCTAATGCCTGCCTAGCAAGATCAGAGACATCTTCTGTTCATCTAAGTCTGCAGATGATTACTGAGTGTTTGCTGTGTGCTAGGCACTACAGAAGCCAGGATAACATTGGAGGACATGGAAGCCAAATGTTACATCCTCATACCGTTTCTGTCCTGGTTATATTTCTTCTGTGTGTTGTTCATATAGTATGTAGATACTTGTAAATGATTACTCCCCAATCAGAGACCATCCTAAGTGTAGGAGATATAATTTGTTACAAGAAATACAAGATTTTTGGTATTACTGAATAGAGAAGGAAAACGTTATCTTGTGTTCTAGGGATATATAGGGAAACCCTTGGGCTCTCTCCTCCTCCCACTGCTTTGTAACTAATTTAGAGGCAGAAAACTGCCCTACCCAAAATATTTAACCTAGAATATTGCTTAATTTGAGGGTTGCAGTAATTCATTTGCTTGTTTTTAATTGTAATCATTCTTTCTTTGCATGGTGTACAATCTAGTTGGATTTTAAAAATAGAGTTAGATTTAAGTGGAAATTTATTGGACTGAGTTCTGAGAACTTTGGCTCCTTCTATCTTTATTTCTTTGTTTTATTGAATTTAACTTCAATAGAATCTTTTATTTGTCTAAGTCTATTTCTGTCTAGTAAGGAAGTTGAAATTGATCATGCCTTGACTTTGTGGGCCATCAGAGAACCATGACATTCCAGGGTATTGATTTTGTGGTGTTAAAGGGTGACAGATCTAGTGTTAAAGTGCCGAGAGAGAATTGGGTTTCAGATTGTACACCATAAGCAGGCCTGGCTTTTGCTGAGACATGACTAGCTTTTTAAAGTAGTGTAGGGAATTATAATTTTCAGTTAATTTTTATTTTGTAATCCTGGAGAGATTAATTTTAGCCAGAATTGCATAATCATGCATTTAGGAAAAAAAGTTCCACACATGATAAATATGTGTACTACACATCTAAGTATGTACAACTCAGGCTTTGTGCTAGTATGCATAGATACACAAATAATTGGCTTCATGTTAAGACCACACAGTAATATTTCAAGTTCCTGTGATTAAACCTTTCCTAATCACATTCATTTGTAAGTTGTTAATAATGCTGTTTTGTTGTTGCTTTTATACCATTCACTCATATTGATTATTTTAAAGTTTCTTTTCATTTTGTTTTCTCTCCTTCAGATTCTATAAGGTATGAATTATGGTGCCAACAAATTCAGAAAGACTAGAGGTCTACAAGTATAAAGCTTGGTGATTTTTGTTGTTCCTGTTGCCTTCTGGGACATAGAATGTTGACAAGTTACACTGTAACAGCTACTATAGACCCAAGCTGAGGAAGAGTAACCGTGCCCATCTTTCATTGTCCCATTTTTTCCCACAGGTTTATTCTTTTCAATTTAAGGACCTTTAGTGAATGTATTGAAAATAACAGTTTGATTACATGATTATTGTGCAGAAAACTCTACCGAGCTAAGTCTATCTTTGGAAACTAATCAGAGGTGCACTCGATTCATGGACTTAAACCAATCCATTATAGTCATTTTTTAATTTATTTCCACATGTTCTTCCAAGTTCTCATTCTTGATTAAGACTCTGACCTGCAAAGAAGAATAGAATGTATTTTATAATGTATGTTTGTTCTGTTTTCTAACAACATAAGTATTTTGCTTAAGCAGATTTGCTAGGAAGTGACAGCTTTGAAAAATTGGACACAAGAGCTGCTGGAAGCATTTCAGTTCCAAGCAATCTAAATAGTGCAGAAGGGGAAGATGAAATATCACTGTGTTTTAAAGATGACAGTTTTGTCAAAGATTCCTTCTCACTCTTTGGCTTAAAACAAATTGAGTAAATCAAGAATGTATCTGTTGAAAATATGCAGCAAGAAGAGAGGAAGCTCACCTTCCTAGGAGTGTTTCTTCCGATGTTGGAAATATTGCCATTCTCTGTGTTCACACTTGGCTTCATATATTGGGTCTTGGGTCATGGGACTTCTCAACATAATAGTGCCATGAAGATCCCATAAGCTTAGCAATTCCTCAGGCTATCATTATGCACGCATATTGGTTGTTCTTCGGAAATATTATTTGCTGTATTGTGCTGTGCTCTGTGTGTGTGTGTGTGTGTGTGTGTGTGTGTGTGTGTGTGTGTAAGAGAGATAGGCAGATGGAGGGAGAACAGTTAATTAAGAACCAAAGATTAGATGCTAAAAGGTACCATGGAGTTGTAAAAAAACATGAGCATTCTTTAACAATGTTGAAATGATTTTGGGGTGTAATTGAAAAGGAACAGCAAGTTTAAATAACCTAGCTCTAAGAGCAGTCTTATCTGTATTTGTAGAGGCAGAGACTGTAATCAAGTTAAGAGCACAGACACTAGGGTGAGACTTCCTGGGCTTAAAATTCCAGTGATGCCATGTTTTCAGATCTGAGATTTGGGGCCAGTCAATTTCTCAGTTCCTGAATCCCTTCTTTGTTGAATGTGTTAGTGATAGGATCTGCTTCCCGCAGACCTTGCCAGGTAGCTGAGACTTCAAACAGTCTATAGAATGTTTGCTATTCTCACTAATTGAAAACATTTAACTTATGACAAAGCCAAAAACATCAGTGGAAACTTTTTTTCTAAAAAAGTAATCCCAAGGATAAACTAAAAAACTCAGATTTTTCAGGAATACTGAAATATATAGTTTATTTTTCAGCTCAGTGGTAAGGGAGTGGTGTCACTTTTTTTTAAAAAAGAAGCATTATTTATTATCATTTATTATAAATGTGTACTCTGTTATGTACTTTGATTCATACTGTAAGGGAATCACCAGTAATTTTTTTTTTGCCATAAATAGTAGACTAATTTTGGGAATTGCAGGTTATTCTCAGTTCTTACATTGGTATTAGTGAAAATAGTAAGTGCTTGTATAATTTAATTATAATTTGTTCCCACTCACCTTTAGTAACAGTGTATAATTTCAGTATGATAATTGTTTCAAATTTCATTCAATATGTTACTTTTTAATGTTTTTGTTCACTTGTGTGTTTAATTTGCTTCTTATTAAAGAGGTATCTGATAGCCTCGCATTATCTTCTTTATAACTCGATCCAACCCTTAAAAGACCCAGATTCATTACAGTACACATTATTTAAAAAACTTATAACATGATTTATTTATACATTTTACTTCACTTTAGAGCCTATAGGCTTTTCATATTAATAGGATTGTCATTTTTATGGATGATCGGCTTCTTGGTATAGGTTGGCTCTGTGCCATAATATCATCTATCCTTTTAACTCTTTGGAAACATTGACTTATTTTCACTGCATTAGTGCAGACTTAATGTTATTTCATATCCGAGATGACAAAGGTCACTTCATTAGGCACCTCATTTGCCTCTTTTCCCCTGTAGTCTTCTGGTATCTTAGGCTAAGTATCATAAAAGAAATGTTCTGCTTCCATTAACAAAAAGTGAGTAGAGAGGAAAAAGCCAATTATTTGCAGCACATAAAATCCTTATGATAATTTGGTAGACTTTAATTAAACTAATACATCACACTGCATTGATAAGACAAAGGAGAAAAAGGAAGAGGCAAAGCCTCTTCTGAGAAACACCATATTGCTTTGTGATTAAGCTTTTTAGGCCTTGCGGTCTATTTTAAAGTGTAAGATTTGCAGTCTTCTTCATGTACTAGGCATATTAAACATATTAACATCTTGATGTAGTTTTGATGGAAACCACCATCAAAATTTGTCTTAAGAAGCTACAACAAAACTGGGCTAAAATTTTTATTAACTTCTTATGAGTTTTTGAATAAACAATGCGCAATTCATCCCACACATAAACATTTTTATTACAAAATAATTTTTGGTATTTAACATGGTTGCATTTTTTGCACTGAATTTTTTTTTTCTTTCTTTTTTTTGATTTGTCAACTTCTATTGTTAAAGCAAAGTCCACTATAAATTGAATGATGCCTGGGTTTAACATCTATGATCCCTAAATTTCACAGTGGGGTACACTGTGGTGAATAACCCATTGAAAGAGTCACAACTGTCAATCTTTAAGTTCTTTCAGAGATAATTCTATGACTTAGCAGGAAATAAAACACTGAGTAGGAAGGGAGAAAGCTTAGTTTTAATTCTGGGTCTGTAGGATTTTATTGCTTGTGTCTGTCACCTCTCTGGGTTTCAGAGGTTGTCACTGGTAAGATGCATTCCATGGTAGGGGTAGAATCCAGATGGCACCCTTATCTCTGAAACAACATTTGTGCATTAGTTGCTAAGGAATTTTTTCTCTGTGTACTAAATATTTAAATGTTTTCATGTCAGTCTTCACATCAGTGTCTTAGTATTTCCAAAAGTATTTGTGGAAAAACTTCTGCAAATTTCTAATTGTCAGGAAACCTAGAATTTTGATGCCGGCTAACCACAGATCTCTTTAAAATAGATTTATATTAAATGTGGAAATTAATCTGTTGTCAGCCAAAGGGAGCACACTATCGCTGTGCCGGTTCTCACTGTTCAAACATAGTTTCCAAAGCTGGAATTCAGTTGGTTAAATAGCTCCTCGGGTCTTATCGCTCACATACCTTTTCAAGTCTGAACTAATTCCTCAGACATCTATTTTATTTGTCTTTTGGAGGATAAGACTCTTAGAGGGTTTATGTATCACCTGGAAACAATTTGACTTCCTTCTAGTCCCATTTGTGGGTATTCAAGGCTCCCCAAGTAGCTCTTAATTTTTCAGGCACATGATTGCAATTTCAGTGGCATTTAAGGACAGCTGAGCTTGCTATTCACTTCATCTCCTCATTAACATCGAGTCCCTGTTTCTCTCTGGCAGCTTATTGCTTTGGCACATGAATCCTAGCCAGTATTGCTTTTGTTTCCAAAGGTGGCCAATATCATGGTCTACAGAGGATAATGATGATAGTTTAAGTTTGCCTCAATTTACATTTTTATTATGAGCTTTAAGAAATGTGTTAATGTGGAACTTTGGCCAAATTTAAGTGAAGCTGTGAAACTGAGATCCATTCTGCTTATGTAGTGCAGAGCAACATTTGAATTGATCTCCATATCTCTTTGACTTAGAAAAATTGTTTCTTTAAAGTAGTTATATAAAATAAATGCAAGAGAATAAAATTATGTACTAAGATATAAATGATTTAAAAATTGTTTAAAGCTGTTCTTTAGTCACAATTTTTAAACATTTTATTATATTAGCATTCTCTAAATAGCCATTTCAGCTGCATGCCCCATCATCTTGATGGTTAGTGACTGAACTTCCCTATATATCTGTAATTGAGGACATTTGAGACTGTTTTGTTTTACTTTCCCTTTTACACTGGTTCCTACTATATGTGAATTTCAACTAAGTGAAAAAAAGTAGGGAAAACAAGACAAGTTTGGGAGGAAAACTTCAGGGAGCTCTCGTGCAGCTCTCTGACCTCACCTCTTCCCTTCTCACAAATCCCCCATTGCTGGATGCCGTTTGCTCTTCTTGCCAGCGATCAACAGCTTAGATATCTTTGAAGACTCAAATTTTGGTTCCATTAGTCAAGGGCCCCTCCCATAACCTTCACCAGAGTCTCCTCTTTTTCTCCTTTGGATCTTTTATCATTTTATCTACTTGGCTTTTTCTTCTCATTCTCTCCAAGTTTACTAATTCATTTATTTTCATATATTTATGTCTCCCTTCCAAAGATCCATAAGTGTTTCCCCAGAACTGGAACTGTGCCCAAGATTGCTTGGCATTTCCTTCCATGCCATGTATATGCCTGCACTCTATAACCTTTGTCTTTTTTTTTTTTTTTTTGACCAGCTCAGCCCTCAGGGCAGGGCTGGTGCAGCAGGTGGTGCTGGGGAAGAACTGCTGTCCTTGTGCCTGTCTAAGCTTGCCTAAGCAGGCACTTTTAGACCACTGAGCCATCCCACCAGCCCTGGCATTCTTTCTGATGCTGAGATTCTATGCTTCTAACCAGCATCTAGTCAATAAATATTGATGACTTGGCTATTCCACCCAAGGCACTTTTCTTAGGTCCAAAATCATTCATGTTCTGAAATCAGAGCCAAGTAGCTATTTTGTTATCCTCTTTGCTTACCTGGACAATAGAATAATTGATTAAAACTCTAAAAGTCTTCTTTTATTTAAAAGTATTGTTGAATCTGTGTTAATGATTGGCTGTTGTGTGTGCAGGTGTGTGAGTATTTACACTGGTGAGCCGGTACACATTTCCTTTCCATTTGGTAGAATTCATCTTATTTCATTTCTTTTCTTTTATATATTTAAATAGCTTTAAAGTATGTTAATACTGAATTTTTAAAATTCATCAATTTATTTTATATTTCATTAAATAATGATAGAATTTTTACAGTTATGATTTAAATAATTTTGATAAACTGTGATAAATGCATAGGTTTCTAGAAATGAGTTAAACAAGTCCACATATAACTTAGAAAACTCACTTGTTTGTGTATAACTTCGTTGACTCATTTTAAAACTTAAACTCAGATCTAAAAAAATACATGCAAACATAGTGTAGCAGAAAAAAATATTTGATAGGAGTCACAAATCTTGGTTTGAGGCTCTGATTTTACCACTTGTCTATATAATATTATATAAGAAGATTAAGCTCTCTGAGCTCCAATTCTCTCAAATGCAAAATGAGCAAAATTATAAAGCTTTCCTCACAAGGACTTTTCTAGGTTAAATTAGACATTTACGCACAGTCTTGTAATACACATTGCAGAAAAAGAAAGATTTCTTTTCATCACTTATTCCTAGGATCATGGCTGAGGCCTTCGGGATTAAAGGTTATACAAGAAAAGCACACCAAGTTACTTTATATACAAGCTTTACATATTTATTTCCTTTATTCCATGAGGAAATAAAGACCTGAAAAAATGGGTTAACTTTATGCTTTTATGCTTAGATTTGGTAAAGAGGTGGGCAGGGTGAGAACTGTGGGTTGTAAACTGGAGAGAATTCAGCAAGGCCTGGTTGCTTAGATCTTTTTGTGTCCCTGGTTTTACAGAGATGAGGATGAGTGTTTCCTCCAGGGCTGTGTACTTCTCCACCATACGGGTGTCTCAAGTGAGTTTTATAGCACACTTTCAGGGGAAGGGCAAGATTAGATTAAGAGCAGCCTTCGTCTGTCCCCTCAAATACCAAGGACCACGTTTTGGGGTAACAGTTCCTGAGCTCCCTCAACGTCTACCCAAGAGTTATAATGATTAACAGCTACTATCATTTATGATTTTGACCCCCTTATTTGTAGAAGATGAAGAAAGTAAAAGACAAAAACACGATCCGTAACTATCTTACATTCATCCACTCACCTGAATCCTGCATCTAATTCATCTTGTTTTTATTTCAAATAATTTTTCTAGTTTTACAACAAAGGAAAACATATATTTTTATTGCCCTAGTCCAGCTTCTAGTTATGTTCTAATGTTAATACCAATTTCTGGTTTCTAGACTGTGGGAACTAACATTAATTTAGTTTTCCATGGTATGGAATATGCTCTGTATCTCACATGTTTCCTTTTCATGTTCTAATGTGAATGTTCTAAATAATATTTAATGTCCTAAATGTGAATACCAGTGAAGAAAAACCATGAATATTCATAGGCTTCCTTTATATTACCAATTATAAGGGAACATGTTTAACAGATACTTGCATTAATCTGAACCACTCACCTAAGTGATTGAGGTATTATAAAAGCATACCTTAAGAGTATGTGTAGAAAAGCATATACATATCCTATCCATCTACCTAGCTATATTTTCTTGTTGGCTTACGCAGAAGATTTTTGGAATCATAGATAATGAGCAGGTCTATTCCTATATGAGTATTCCACAGAGTTCTGAGTCCCTGTCCCCTTGTTCTCTAAATGACTCGGTTTCTTCTGGTCACCAACTGGTGATCAAAGAGGACTGAAAAGGGGGACTATTACAGTTTTATAATTCAGCTTTCTACAGATCATTTTGTAAATTAGACTCTTGCTTTAATTCACTATATGAGTTAGGGATTGGAAGGTGAAAGAGGTAGAGAAATAATAAGGCTTGTAGGAGGTGGTCCTAGAATGAATGTGTGTGTGTGTGTGTGTGTGTGTGTGTGTGTGTGTGTGTTGCCTGGTTGACAGGCAAAGACCAATGCTGTTTCTCTACAATTTCACCTGAACTGGACCTGAAGGAGAGATTGGTGTGGTCTGAGAGACTGGAGCCTATCTCTTCAGTGGCAAGTATCTTAAAATTGCTTCCAGGGCCATTTTAATTAGCCGATTCACCTCAAAGCAAACATGTCCCGGTAACATCCATTTCACTCCAACCCTCACCAACTAACACTTTTCAGGACTTGGTTCCTGCGTAGTCCATGATGAACTCTGTAAGTGGTTTGAGATAAGCACTTCTAAATGTTAATCTTTATTAGTGAGCAAAGAATATTTTTCTTGGCTTTGGTGATGGGTGAACAGTAATACACAGTTGTATTTGTTCTGTGCATCAAAGCTTAAAACTGTAAAACAGAAGCCCACTCCTAAGTAGTTAACTTATGAAAGCAGAGTTAGCTCTTGTGCAGGATAACATTTTAGTAAGAGTGGTGCATTATGCTGCATGGCAGAATAGTGAATATATTATTTATATACGTTATATTCCTGAGTGTGGTTATAAATGGAAATTATAAGCCCGAGTTTGAAAGTTTAAAATGAAACACTTTGCCATCACAGATTCTTTGTTTTTCAGTTATTTTACTCTTTTGTGCATTTATTACCAAATTTTCAGAAAACTTTGCATAGTATATTACCTCTAAGAAAAATGTATGTCTATTATACAGGAAAAAGTAAAAAGAAAGAAGCTTGGTAAAATGTGTAGATGGTCAGAAAATATAAGAGTGATGGGATTAATAATACTCTAGTAAAACACAGAGCGTTTGTTGCAGTTCAAAAAAGGTATAATCCCTAGTCCAGAGTTCTATAAACCAAAGAGAGTAAGGGGGCTGCCCGATTTCAGGCTTTCAGAGCTGGTTACTAGTGATGTTTGCTGTGGCATGCAGCACATCACATATTCCTTATTGTGCTTTCATTCGGCAGGCCAGCAATTTTGGGAGTCACACATGTGCATAAGGAAGCGGTAAGTGTACTGGGTACGTTCTTTGCCCTCCTGCAGCACAGCAAAGCCACTTCTGTAGGACATAGGAATTAAACGTCTACTTCAGAAAATAAACAACTAATAAGTGCTTTGAGAGTAGTACAACTATTTTAAATTTCTTTAAACTATATGCTTTATTATGGTATTCCTAGGTAGTACATGGTTTGATGTACCTGATGTTTACTTTTTAAAGTAGGACTTAGGGAAGTACTTTGAAATACGGCACATATAGTACGAGTACATTACGGGAAGACCTAACGTTGCCTTGAGCTGCCTTATAGCTACGCGATTGCAGTTGGTTTACAAATAAAACACAAAATCCAAAACTCTCAAATACTTAACTTGCACTTATGTATGTGTAAGGAATTTTGAAATGAAATGTGTAGAGATATGCTTTATATAAATTAAATTTCATCCTAATCTAAAATTTAAATAGTGTACATGTGTGGATTTTTATGTAATTAGCTACAGCGTCCTACATTACTGTATGTAGGCTTTTGGCCTGCTAGAAAATGAAAAATAATATTCTTTTTCTTTGAATACATATAATTTAATTAAAGATTAAGACATTTTAAACCTGTGTAAATTTAAATAGCTAATACCAGTAATCCTCTGTGAGAGTAATTTTCAAAGTATTTTGTGCTCTTGAGTATGAACAATTAATTTAAAAATTTGATGTTACTGTTTTATTATACCATTTACTTTTAAAATAAGTTGACTGAGAGTCCAGGGGAAGAAATTACCACTTCTTTTCTAGGCTTGGCTCTTATTGGCTGATACATTACTACCTTGGCAACTAGGTGGCTTCTTTCTCTTTTTTTTTTGACCATAGATTGTAAAAATAAATATTTTGAGTAGTAAGTTTTATCATTTTTCCTTCCTGAAATGATCTGTTATCTTCTTTGTCAAGATTCAGATTTACCAAAGATTTTACTGACATCAGTTCCACCAGGGGTGCATGTCTCCTTGTGGTTTTTAAGCCTACCTGCTCAGAGAAATATTTGATACTATCTAAAAATAATATTAGCACCAAAATTTTTTTTTGCAGAAGTGTTTACCATCATTTTTATTTCTGCAAAATAAATAGGAAGTTGGAAAACATTGTTCTGATTTTTAAACATGTTTGTTTTTGTTAGTACATGCACGCAGAAGGCACTGACTAAATTCACTGTGGGGAGTTGGTGCATGTACACAGCAGGTCTTATCAGTCGGACTCATCCTCTGCCCCGCCCTTCTTTTCCTTTTCCCTCCATCTGTTGGCCTTCCTTTTTTTCTTTTTTTGCAACAGATCCATTGGCATGTTTTCTCTTATGTATTATTTTGCTGTATTATTTTGCTTATGCTTTGGGTTCTCATCTAAGAGGAACAATGTGATGTTTAAGTTTGCCTACGCAGGCAAGATTGATTTCACTTAACATTATGGTCTTCAGGTACCTCCATTTTCCTACAAGTGATGCAAGTCTATCCTTCTTTATGGGAACACAATACTTCATTGTGTAAAAATACCACCTTTTCATTGGGGGTTTGTCTGTTGATGAACCAATAGGGTGCTTCCAAGATGTAGCTGCGTTGTGTGGCTAAATCACTATGACAGGTCTTCAGCTCTTTCTAGAAGATACATAGAAGGGAATAGCTTGGTTTGATAAAATTTCTACTTTTATTTTATTTTACTTATTTATTTTTTTGGTGGCCAGCTCAGCCTGCTTAGGGGTGGGGCTGGTGTGACATGGGTGCTGGGGATCGAACCACTGTCCCTGTTTCTGCACTTGCCTAAGCAGGTGCTTTAGACAGCTGGGCTATCTCTCCAGTTTTCCTTGATGTTAAAAGGTAGGGTAAGTACTCCTGTGCCAATGATGAGCAAGTCATGCGTAGCTAGCATGCAAATTTCTTGGATTTCTGTGAAACAGAAAACAAACTATCGAAGGATTGTGTATAAAGAACAGGGCTACTTTATTTTTTTATTTTTTTCCATAATTTTATTGAGAAACATATAGCAATGAGACAATTTCAAACCAAACTGCTAGGACAGTTTCAATAATTAACACATTGCATACATTCTTCCTAGTGGTTCATTGCTGTAAAATATGCAGACACGATATCCTATTTACAAACACCATAAAACAAATCCCTCTGTTCATTAAGAGAATGTAAGTATACATCTATCCTAAACACTTTGAATGCACAGATAAAAAATGGACATTCATCTGTATACCCTTTTTTTTGTTAAGTTCCATTATCTGAAAATTATAGGTGTGTAAACTCAGCAAAATATTCTAAGAGTCCAATAGCCCATAATAGTTTTGGGTCTTCCGCTTGACTGGCAATGTCAGAAATTGTTGACCTGAATCCTCTGCAGCTCAACACAACAGCATGGCTTTACTTCTTATATTTTGTTTTATATTTTTCTACTGGATGGTTAAGACCAAGGTAAAGCAGGACCTATGCAACAAGAGTTGTAGCTTTTGGATCTGATAAGGTCAGTGAAATCCCCTCAGGATTTATCCTGAGATCCTGTACCTCAGACTGTAGAACCTTTGTCAGTGTCAGCCAGGTGGATGTGTCACGGCCATTGCTTGGCCAATGGACTCCCTGTGAAAACCTGAGAGAATGTTTCCTCTCCATGTGACTCTCCTTAGGCACACTCTACATCATCGATCACTTTCCTCTTTGGCCCCATAATCTCCTTGATTAGAAAATTTGGGACACTACTGAGTTACATGATGTTACAGTACAAGTTCTCATATGTCCTGAATCTTAATTGACCTTGGAAGGCTAGGGCCAAAATGTTGGCTTTCCTTGGGGCCTTCCTTCTTCTAAGAAAAGGACTACTTTAAAGGATGTGAATGTTCAGGTAAAGCTCCCATCTCTGAGATCCTATAAATATGCAAGTTGTACATGTACTGTGGGTCAAATTACTATTTCCTTATGAGTGTTTATAGTACCAGAAAAATGCCACCTTGAACTCTTCCCCTGACTTTTTATGAAAAAGCTTAAATTGTTAAATACAAATATTTAAATTTTCCTTAAACTATGCAAAGAGCATAGTTTAATATCAAGTTAGTTTAATATCAAGTACAACAGTACTTGATATTATGAGCTGTATTGGTATAGCTGCCCATAGGTTGTTAATTGTGGTGAGAACTGTTGTGTCTCTTTGACTTCCACCAAAGGTTTTGGACCTTACAAATACATCTTGAAGAAGGAAGGACTATCATCAGCCAAGACGCGCAGTTCAGACTTTGGAACTAGGCTGGCAACACCCTACCCACATCCCTGTAAAGCAGACATATATTTTTGTATTTTTTGTAGGTGGATACAGTGCAGACCACGAAATCCCCTGGCCACCTTGAGGAATCCTGTAAAATGAATGTATATGCTCGTAAGTGAAAAATACATGTTCCAACTCAGTATGTTGGATCGTAATAGACCTGGATTTTTCTTGTGTGAAAGAAAATGAATTTCAAGGGGCTGGATGACTAGCTAATTAAAGTGAAGCCCTGATTTTGAAGGAAACAAAAATGACTTTAAAAGAGGATCTTTGCACAAAGGAATCGAACTATATTTTGCAAACAACTGAAAGAAAATCAAGTTTTCAATATGGAACAAAGGAGGGATGTGAGAGAGGTTTTGCAGTCTTTTCAATTACTGTGGAGAAACAGAATCAGATATCACCGTGCTCAGGAGTATGAAACGAAGAACAGGACATCCGTTTTCTTCAGTTTGCACTTGAATGGACTGAAGCAGAAATTGGAGATATGCACCATGTTCCTGTTTGTAGTTAATGATGTGGAGATAAATGTAGATATGATTTCATTTGCCTTGCTTAAACTTATTGGATGTATAATGTAGGAATCACCTGAGCCTGTGCTAGATCAACAAAGAAAGTGGAAATGTATACCTCAGTACCGAATTCCAAGAAAACTAAACAATTCAGTGCTACTTCATAAAGCACTAAAAAGAAACACTACTGCCAATCAGGGAAAGTGAGAAATCAGAGGACAGGAGAAGGAATAAAATTTAGGTCATTCTAATACTTGTTGAAACATAATTTATTATGTTATAAAATGAGAATGATAAGTTACAGTATATCTCAAAGACATTGTACACAATTTCCGACTGATATTAGGATTAACCACGTAAGTGTTCAAGGAATGTATGGCCATCATATCAGTAGGAAATTGGCCTTTTAAATTTGTGGTCCTATGCATTATTGGTATAAGGGGAGGGCCTTTATTATTTTATTAAGGATGAATTGCATGCAGGCTGTATCTCTTTGCATTATGGTTACTTGCTTAGTTGAAGACACTGTATAAGTAGAAAGCAGCATTTCTGAATGGGTGTGAATGTACATGTCTGCTTTTGTGTGTGTCTATGTGTGTGTGTGTGTGTGTGTGTGTGCGTGTGTGTGTATAAACGAAAGATGGTAAAATTTAATGACTAGCATTTGCACTTTGGTTTGTTACCTAGAATGTAAAGAGGTAGAGTAAACTGTCTCAAGCCATTTCATCTCAGTTACTATTAAAGATTATTATTCACAAAGGAAGCAAGTGTAAAATAGAATGACTGCTGCAAAAATATTCCAATTAAATATAATATTTAAAGCAATTGAGCCATTTAAATTAAGATGATACCAGTGTCGGAAAATAATGAGAGTAGGCTCATGTGAAATCAGTCTGCAGACAGTTGAAAAGTCATATTATCGTCTGTCAGGCTGCTTCACTTAATGAAAAGATGAGAATGAATCTTGAATGCTGTTAAGGATGGGACAAGGGGAAATGTCTATTTTTTAACTCTTAACTTTTTAATCCTACCAACACATAATGTGTGTTGCCCCAATTTTTCTTTAATCTAATTTATATAGCAAATAAATCTTATGTTAGTAGAAATAAGGTAGTGAATATTTGAAAGAGATTGAAATATTTTTTGTAGTCACCATGTGCCATAATAATTTTGAAACTATTGTTCTCTGGTTTTGGTAATCAGTTCTTTTTATCTTGGTGATTAACTTTATAGTTGAAGTTTTTACCTCTTCTTTCTATGTGACAATCAGTTGATGTTGGTACCCTATCTATAATATTACAGGGAAATTTGTCTTTATTTATGCTATTATAATAAACTATGTCTATAAACTGTATGACTCTATTGTGTTGAATATTTTTCTGTGACCAAAACAATAAAAGAAAACTACTTTATAAGATGGCTGTTTCCTACTTTAATAGTCTCTTCAAACATAATGGGATATAAAATATGTTTATAGATAGGATATATCCTATCCTATAGGATATATCCTCTTTATTTCCAAGTGGAGAACAAAGAGCTCAGATACTAAAGATACAATAAAAAGATTGGTGGAGAAATTCGGGAGAATCTAAAAATAAGGTCTGAGAAGTTACAAGTCTTGATGTCAAATTTTCTTCTATCACCTAACAGTTAGACCTGAGGGATGTATTTCAAGTTTTTAGGTACATTGGCCTTAAGCTAGTTTCTGTATTTTACCATCAATTTTAAGACAATTTTCCTTCTTAATGTCTATGTATTGATACATTAGAAATACTATAAAGTGTTACTTAACATTAATTGTGCTAACAACCAGTTCAGATTATGAATGTTAAAAAAAATCATGAATTGTTTTTCAGTTAAATTGACCCACAGCATAGTACATGCCTTAAGGCTAAGTCAGAGTATGAGTTCACAGTTGTGACCACTGTACTCTTCGTTTACTTCAATGGAAATATGTACCAAGGCATAAATAATCAGGTTCTGGAGATCAATAGGTCCCACAAAGTTAAATGAGGCAAGGAGCATGCAAGTACAAAATCGCTCAGTTTGTAATACAGAAAACCTTTTGGTTCTGCCTCTGCATTCCCTGGCAGAATATTAAAGCAAGAGAACCAGTTTTTCTTGCTCTTTTCCCCCCTCCCCCAAGGATTGATCAGCACATGAAGGTCTCCCTAACTTCAAAGACGTTTCTGGACTTGGATCAGCCCAGTTGCATTCAAAGGAGAAGCAAACACTAGTACCTGAAGATTGCTGCTGTAGGCTCTTTCATCTGTTGGTAATTCTGTGCTTAGAAGAAGCAACAGGCAGAAAAGTCCTGTGACCATTGTAATTTCACTATTAATGTTGAGTCTCAAAGAGCCTCACACCAAAAAATAGCATTTTTACTTTAGTATCCTCCTACTCCTCCAACCGCTGAATGCCAGGAAAAGAGTAGGAAGTGAAATGGAAACATACATATACGTGTTTAAATATGTATCTATCATAGTCACACCAATAAATTACATACATGTATTATATATGAGCTATATGCAATATTTTTTCAGCATAATGACTTGCAAGATATTGTCAGTTTCAAAATTGCTCTGGTTGTTTGCATTAATCATTAGGGATTTTTCTTTACAAAATTGGTCACAATGAACATCTTTTTATTTAAGTAAATTTATGGTCATTCAGGGGACTAATTTATATAATAAAATCTAATTTTGTCATGTCCATTTTTTACTTTACCAGATCAGAAGTTTAGGTGAAAAAGTTGGAGACAACCTTTCTCACACTCTGCCATTCTAACAATCACATGCCCTTTCTTCTTATTTCTATTGGGGAGCGAACCTGGGTGAAGAAAAAGTAGGTGTAGAAACTACTGGAGCAACTGGGAATAAGGATTGCCAGCTGAAAAGTTGTGTTCAGAACCCATCATCGGGCTTTCATCAGAAGAAGGGGGTCAACAAAATAGGGGCCAGGGAGACAGCTCAGTAGAATAAGCACGGGTGTGGCAAGCACAAGGTCCTGAGTTCAATTCCTAGTACTGGCAATATATATATATATATATATATATATATATATATATACATTAAAGATTAAGATATTTGCTTTTGATTGTATTTATTATTTTTGACTAGTCTTATTTTGCTTTTTAGTTTTGGTAAATATGAATTTGTTGAACTATTTTTACTATTTGTTTGGTTATGTTTTAACAAACATTTCTGAGAGTCAGCTCTATGCAGGCAATATTTTCACTGCTGTATTTAAGATTCTTACCACCCTCACAAAGCAGATGCTGCTATTGTCAGGATACCCATTTTACAGGTGAACACAATGAGGCCCAGAGTTTCAATACTTTCCGAGGGTGCCTACTAGCTAGAGGGAGAGCTGGACTTTGAACCCTTCCCAGCCTCACTCCAGAGATCGCACTCAACAAATGGGCCACAGAGCTTTGATGGCAAACATTGTGATAAGTTAAGCTCTGAAACTGTTCATGGGTAGAGGGATGAATTCTTTAGTTCTTTATGTCACACATCAAACAGGTTGATCCAAATGGGCCTGACCTTCCTGACTTTGAAGTACAGAGATCTAGTATACGGACATACTGGATAAAGATGAAAGCTGATATAGAAGTTGGCTTTAACTATTGTTGACCAAAAAAAAGGAAAATCATTTTTCAATTCACTTTATTTGTGGGTAGAACATATTACTAAAAATATGTACAGTAATTTCATTGAAAATGAAGATTTTACTGCCTGAATCTAGAAGGATTGAGGAAAATAGCAACTGACAAGAGAGTTTACTAACTATGAGGACACAGCAGGGCAAACTTTGCCCAGCCCTATGCCTCAGTGCCAGAAAAACAGTGGCTAAGCATGCAGTGTTCGTGATCCAGCCTGCTTGGTTTTGGAATGTGATTCACATGTTTGCAAGTTGGTGACCTTGGGCCAAAGCACATCTTCCTGCATCCACTTCTTCATACATAATATAAAATTGATAGCAGAGTCAAATTCGCAATTTAGCTGCCATCATTAAATGAGATGAATCTGATCAGTGTGCAGCTGGTATAACAAGCACTCAATCAATGTGGGCCATTTTCAATTTCTTTATTGCATTTTAACTGACATAAGGATAGGGTAGACTGGCTGCTGGCAGATCCCTGTGTTCCCAGATGTACCAAGGCCACTGTCAGGAGATGAAATGAAAACACCTATAGAAAAGGCAAAACCAAATCCTCCTTATATTATGGTTTAAAATTCAGCAAAGTTAGGCACGTTCAAGTTCCCCATGAAAATGCTTCAGTCTTGTTTGTTGTAATATAACACTTAAAACTGTGTAAGCTGTACATTTTTCAGTAGTAGACAAGCAAGAGGAAGTGACAACTGAAATCAAACTTGTCACAAGCCAGTAATGAAATTTCTTCAAGGTTGAAGAACTATTTTGATGAGCACTTTAGCCACAACCGTAAGAGTTTTCTCAGTTTTTCTTCTCTCGTTAGGACAAACACCCAACACTTGAAGGAAGGAAAGGTTCATTTAGTTCACAGTTAGTGGAGGTTTCAGTCCATACTCAGATGGCTCCAAGGCAGAGAGCAATCTTTTGTGGAGGCAGCAAAGAGCAGAGAGAGCAAAAAAAAGTGGCAGCAGCTCAGGCAACTAGCTAGGCTCTCTCCCTTCCTCATATTATAATGCAGATTACCTGCCCCAGGGCAGGTGCAGCATCCACTCCCACAATAATCAATCACAAACTTCAGAAGCTACCCTATGAATGCATGACTACTAGAGTAAACCATTATTTATTAGCAAGTTAAAACATGTGAAACCTTAGATTATATATTTTTTTTTGTTAAATTCTCAAGGAAATTAAGGACAATACTGATCCTGATAACCAATGGACAAGCAAGCAGATATTATTACGTAATATTTAACAATAGTATTTAACATGATGAAGGCTTTATTTTCAAACTCATGAAGTATAAAATATGCTTCACATCTTAGATAATATGATCTTTTTAAAAATTATGTATTTATTTATCAGATTCAGGGTTTCTGTATGCAGTTAAGGTTCATAGTGATCCTTTTGTCTCAGCCTCCCCAGTGCTGGGATTATGGGCATGCACTGCAACTCCTGGTTTTGGGGCCAGCACAGCATGTGGCACTGGGGATCAAACTTGGGTCCTTGCGCTTATCAGGCAGATATTTAGATCCCTGAACTATCTCCTCAGCATGATTATATGATCTCCAGTATATGAGCTGTATCTAAAATGAAGGTTTGCTGAATTAAACATTTAATATCTGAAACATCAGTGATTTTTATTTGAAAACATTATTAGCAGCATGTATATTACCAAGGATAAAACAAACCATAGTTTCCACCAGTGTTTTTTTGCCTATTTGAAACCACCATTAAAACATTATATATTGATTAACATCTATGAATTGAAAATGGGGTCCTCAAATACAGTCTTGTAGTTTTGGTACAAGATAATCTTCTGTTTCAAGTTCCTATCTCAGCAACTGAACATCTAAGAGATATAAAATCAACTTTAGATTTTTATTAGCCTAAAATTTCATTAACTTTTATTTTTAATGAAAAACCTGGTTACTCTACTTTTTTATTGTTAACAGACCCATAATAGCTTATCCTTATGGTTTTTTTTTGTGGATTCCTAATGAAGAGTTAAATTAATGTGATTAAAAATGAATGTCTTTAAGCCTATATATCCTTTAGATGTTACAGGGTGGACTAACAGTTCCTATTTTAAAACACCAGAGCTGGGAAATCAGGTACAGCTCAGCCTGCCTTCTCAATGTTAGGGTTCAGTTTTGTCTGCGGAAATTCTGTCCCAATAGGAGCCAGAGGGGGATCCAGGTCTCTAATCTTTCTGTTCAATGTGTCTAGCTGTAACAAGAGGGTCAGGGAGGTATTTTTTTCCTTCCTATTTGTGTCAGGCTCATGAAAGAGCCAGACATTTTGTATGTGCATTCCAGAAAGATCAGAAACTGGCTACCTCCTGGTAACGCACTACGAATGGGTAACGTGCCAGTGTAATAAATTTTGGCTCATTTACTTAAAAAAAACCTTTTTTATATTTATTAAATAAAAGTTTAGGCCATTTTGGACCCAAAGAGAAAATCTGATTGCTAAACTTATGTAATTGAATAAATGATGTGTTATAGAAAGACATTAACCATATTATGGATACACGGAAAAATTTCATGCAGGCCTTTTAAATAACTTTTAGATGAATAGATGCATAAATGCCTGTTATTTAGACTGAAAAATTCCTGCCAGTATTTGTGAGGCTGACTTCCAATTAGTCTTACTTTATGGATTGTATTAAAATGAATACTGTAGACTCTAAACACACAGAATCTCTTATTTTCAATTTCCCATCTTTAATAATAACAAAAATGTAATCTGTGTCTTGCACTGCACTGCTTAATCATGTGCTCTTGTCAGCTGAGATTAACATTTGGATTAAAGAGCATGATTAGAGGATTCTAAATTAGTGGTTATGAGATTGTGATTAACACACACACAGACACACACACACACACACACACAGTAATACAGCCATATATTTCATGAAATATATTTCTTAGACCAGATAATTAGAGTTTTAATTAGCATGATGTTTCATGCTGTGACCTAAGCCATTGTATTCCCAATAGGTCTAATGAAGAAGATAGAAGGCATCTTAAGTATTGTTGGTGGCTATGACCTATGTCATCAGAGTGAAGAGCAGTGCTTTATTTTAAGTCCAGAACAGCTATCTTAAAAACTAACCTTGAGAAATTAACGTATCCAATAACTATATGTGCAACAGATTAAATGAATTACATTTTCTTTTCTTACGTATTTAGTACAGGGTCTAGAGGGTCTCACTACACGGATCAGACTTGTAGCGATCCTCCTGTTTTCAGCCTCCCAAGCTCTGGGAATACAGGTTCTTGCCACCACGCCCAGTCTCAGGCACCATCTCAGTGTGCCCCTTGGGCAGGGCCAGCACCGCACGCTGGGGATCGAACCCAGGTCCCTGCGTCTGCCTAAGCAGGTGCTTTAATGAATTACATTTTCAATCCCAAGTTGCAATAAGTCAATGCTTAAGGAATTCACTTAGATTCTTTTTTAATAAAAATACATCTTACTATTTTTGGAGCCAAAATAAAAGATATCAATGCAAGTAAGCTTATTTTTGAATATATAATGTGATTCTTAGGATTCTATTAAGGGCTATTAAAGTGACTTACAAAGGACAGCATTTTGGAAAGTCTGCCTTTTGCCAGGCCTGAGAAGGAAAACATGTCTTAGAGTTCACTTTTCATGTGCGTGACATGAAAGGGTTCTTTCATTCTCTCTCCCTCCCCACAGAGAACATATTTGTGATATATATGTTTTTCTTTATTACATAGGATGAATATTTTGGGTGGGCCAAAGACAGTCACCTTCCAGAAGATGGGTTCTACCTTTTTCAAAACAGTATAATTGTGGGCATGATAAATGTGGCCATTAGGCTCTGAAACAGAGAAAACCTTCTGGAGGTGTTTTTCTTTACATTTTACCCTTCTCTGATTTGAAAACAGGCAAAGCAATAAAATATTTTAAGTCTCTGACTAATATCTCACTCAGTGGAGCTTGCTTTCGCCGTCACTGAAGGCTGTTGGCTTCCCAGTTTATGATTGTGCAATGAAGCTATGACTTTACTTTGAGTCCATGTATAGGACAATCACAGTGGGCTCCTTTTTTGCTTTCTCAATTGTTCCACAGTTTTTATCAGTTAATGTATAGATGCCACTAGCAATTTAATGTTATTGCATAACTTCATGACAATTAGTTGTACACAGAACTACTTATTTTGGGAGTCCAAATTCATTTTCATGTAAAACTCTGTAAAGATAAAGTCATTTACATATTTTTCCTGTCTCTTTTCTTTGTTTAAAGTGTCCATTCGAGAGGCTACTGCTTTGTTTAGTAGGGAATTGGGAGAAATGACATAATAAGTATGGAAGCATAATGAAGTTTTAATTGATGGTATGTAACTGGATGGCAATTCTGTTTCCATAATAAAGATAATTATGAAATGCTGATGTAAAAATTGTTTAGCAAACATTTATTTTGAGATGAATACAGAGATATGTTATAGCCACATTCTTTTTAGTTTTGGGGTTGCTATTAACTTTTGGTCCGATGTTATTTGACAACGATTTGATAAGAGGGTTATCTTTCAATTTACATCTGTTCATTGATACCATACTTGAATTACTGTATCTTGTCTTTTCCTAGCATTCTTTTGGAAGCACATAAAATTTAAATTTTACTTAGTTGTTAAACTATTGAGTGTAAGCACCAATTATGAACAGCATTGAACAATATTGGGCAAGAATATTGGACAATATTTTTAATTTCTTTTTTTTAAACAAAGATTCTTTTTTTTAAAAATGTATTTGGTACAAGGTCTCACTATGCATCTCGGACTCAGTGATCCTCCTGCTTTCTGCCTTCCGACCACTAGAATTACAGGCGTGCGCCACCATGCCTGTCCCAGTCGCTGGCTCAGCACTTCCAGGGGCGGGGCTGGTGCTGCACGTGGTACTGGGGATCAAACCCTATTGTCTCTGTTCACCTAAGCAGACACTTAGTCCACTGAGCTATCTCACTGGCCCTGAACAAAGATGATAGCTCACTGTCATGACATTATTAGGAAACATGGTTCTGTGCATTCATTGTGTGTAACTTTGTACACACTGTGACAATGCCTGAAAGAAAGTGGACAGCTGTAAATCATAGCAGTTATGAATGAAAGGCTCAGAAATATGACACAGGTGACAGAGCTACTGTCTGCTTGAGCTAAGGTATCAGAAATACCTGCAAGCAGTGCAGAACAGTGCCTACTGTATTCTAAGGGTCTCTTGTTGACCTTAGCTGTCCAAAACAAGTACTCGTGTTTTCCAAACACCTTACACTGCTCACAAGCGAGTCTTCGACTTGAAGTGCAGATATGTCCACCTTAAAAACATTAATTTCTGTCCACATTTTATGACTGCTTTTACATTCAGTTGTTGACATAGCCTTACAGCCTAGATAAATGAGCTCACTGTTTTGCATGACTTTGAAAAAGGCATGTTTTGAAATTGCTTAGAGCATGCATGTAAGAAATGTTAAGGTCTGAATGTTAGAATGTAATAGAAGATAATCAGTGTTCAATTTATGCTTTGTTCTCTTTTCACAAGGAAGTGTTTGAATTTAGAAGCTGAATTAAAACAAACACCAAAGAGAAGTTACTAGATGCATGCATGCAAGTATGCATAGTGTGTATGTATTAAGCTTGTGTGTATTTATGTTATAGCAGACATCAGTGGAATAGTTAGGGAAGTCCCTGTTTGCACTTTCACTATATTTTTTCCCTTGCCGGCAATTGGAATTGAATCCAAGGCCTTGCGCATGCTAGGCAGCAGTTCTACCACTGAGCTACATCCTCAGCCTTTTCTCCCTGTCTTCCTTCCTTTCTTTTTTGGGATTGCATTAATCAAAAATGTCAGGTTGTTAAGCACTTTTAGCACAATGACATTCTATCTTCTGCTGTTCCTGCATTGCATTCTTTTCTTTAAAACCAATCAATTTTGTTTAACTGCAGTTTTAGGAGATGTTTTGTTTCATTTCTATTGAAATATATTGCTGCAACACTTGCAATTAACTTGAATTTTAAAGGTGTGCTACAGTGGAACCTTTATACTTATCGTTCAGATGGTGGCAAGGCTGAGCGGTGTGCTCTAGGAGCTTCCACCCTTTAATTCTGAATTTGAGATGTGGTGTTCTGATCAGTGCTTTGAACAGTCATTGCACTTACCATGACTTCTGGTAATATTATATCATGAAAAATCCATGTTTAAGAATCAAGAGCTCCGTATGTCCTGAGGTCATAACTGATTGAGAACATGAAGTACAAAAGATCGTCCTTAGGCCCGAAGAGCATACAAGTTGCACTGATTTTAAAGTTTGTGAACCAATTACCCATAGTAAATTCCGGTGTGACCTAGAAGGCTAGCGCACCTACCTATTTTATCCATTGCTGCTTTAATTGTCATAGAGCAATTTGCTTCACAAGCATCTTGTACTGTTCATTTCTAACAAATTAATGTCAGATTTCTCAATTACAGTCACATTCAGAAGCTCCGGTATCACAATCGGCTAGTGCACGGTGCTTATATAGAATCATATTCATCAGGTTCTCAACTCCCTCTGCTGTTTGCAGTTTCTATTCTTTACTTTCATGAAATCTGTGCTCCAGCTCTATCACTTTCAAGGGCCTTTGCTTATTTTGTTCATTCCTGCCCGCTCATTGCAACCTATATTGTTATCTCCTGCAAGCCTTTGTCTTTTCAATTGTAAATAAGTAATTCTTCCTTTTCATAGTGAAACCTTTTATTTTCCCAATTTATTAGTGTTTACATTTAAGATACTTTTTTTTCTGTGTGGCTTTGTAATACGTAAAGCTTCTAAAATCTAATGATTGTATCTTATGTGCATGAAAATGTACACATTTTATTTCTTCAATATATGTCTTTACTGGCAAGGTCCTTGTATGACTCTGATTTGACTGTCATCCTTCTTAGTTCTTAGGAGAATGCTTCACTTATAGAAGATGTTCACTAAACAATAGATGGATTCATTCTATACTAAAAATGCAAAATGTATGCGTTTTTTTTGGTGGCATTGAATAAAATGTCTAAATAACATCCACTCAAAAATGACTCATGTGGTTGCTGCAATACATGAAATGTGATTATTGTTGTGCACTAGAATACGATACATGCTGAGCAGCACAGTTAGTGAGACATGTGAACAGGCACCTCGTGTCACAAATCGCATGAGCCGTGTTGGTGTGCGCACCCCTCTCTGATGCTCAAGATTCGCCGCATTATGAAAGTTCCGTGGCGGTGAGCTGGAGGTGTACCACGCAGGCGTGATCGCTGTGCAGGCAGTCAGGAGTCTGCAGGACGATGTTGAGGCAGGTTGTTTAAAAGGGAGACAGGAACGTAGGGAAACTGTGTGAGACATTGTGTCCCGTATTAAGGAGGTTCAACTTGAATTTGGAGGAAGTGGGAGTCAGACGATAGAGGTCGTTAAAGGGCAGAAGTGCCACACCTGAAGATTTACGAGAATATCCTTCACAAGGGGAGAGAGCAACATAGAAGGAGACCACAAACGACCTGAGAGCGATTTGGGTAGGGAGCGTAGAGAGACAGATTTCATTTTAGACTACTGAAAGGCACTAATGAACAATTTTCTGCAGGATAAGTAGTTGAGGATGTGATATTTAACCATTTCTAGGCACCAGGGCAGTAGTTTGCACTCTAGGCTTACTTTCTTAGTCGAGGGACAGGTACAATTAATAACACAATCCCACTTTAAAGCATAGTTTCAAAGGTCCATGCACATGGAGCCATCCTGCAAACGGATTGGTTAAACTTGAACTCTTTTTGTGTGATTGTGTGGCTAGTCCATGTGATATTTTGGATAGATATAAAATATATTTTCAATGTAAAAACTTCTGTGCTCTCGTAATGTTATGCTATAATCTCAGTGAAGGCAGGCCTCGTGGGCTATCTGTAGACCGAATGCTGAAGCCTCTTCATTCACAAAGACCTTGAAGTTTCATTTCTATTTCTGCTATTGTTTGAATTTACTGTTCAATCTCTATGCTAAGTTTTGTTTCAAGGAATAAGCTGATTTTTAATTTTAGGTTGTGCCCAAAGCTCTTTATCTATGTTTTTAAAATTTGACATCTTAATAAATTCTTTGCAAATAATCTGTCTTTTGTGCTTCATGATTTTAAAAAAAAGAATTTATGGCATGAATAGTGTAGGTGGCATTTTCACAGTCCTGTAGGTTAAAGAAATTACTGTTTTCTTTTGAAAAAATCATAAAGTCTCATTTGTAAGAGAGATCTTGCACTTCTAGAACACTGAAACTTTTAAGGATCATCAATACTGAAAGCATAGATTGTGGAGTTACTTGTTCCTGCCATCTTTTTATTTTTTCACCCTTAATTCCAGTTAAAAGATGTTCTAACAGGTGAAATAATTTCTCCCTGGATGTTTTCTGTCTGGTATTTGACTTGAAAACAACTGGAAATCTACCTTCAATCTCTTAGAGCTGGGGGACCTATGTCATTCTAGAGTTATCTAGTGCTTTAAAAACTGAGAAACTCTGGTCTGTGAGTGAAGATTAATGTGTGCTACTTATATTGTTGAAATTTCAAAAAAAAAAACTATGTCCTATAATGTTGGTTTGTATTGCTGAAGACACTGTTAATATTCCATAAAATGCAGAGGTTGCATTTTATACCTATGCAAAGTACGAAACTGGTAGCTCTGTACATAAACATACATAATTATGGGGGGCTTGTGGGTCAGCTCCGTTGTTTCAGGGCCTGCTGTGGCAAACCCAGTCAGGCGGAGGGAACCGCGGTTCCATCTCCAGCTCCCCATGCTTTACTAGACCCACCCATACGGGAGCCTGAGCCAGCTCTCCACCAAAAAAAAAAAAAAAAAAAATTCCTTCTCAACATGCATGCTCATAATGTATTGTTTGCAAAATACTTGTCTTATGCAAAGTTTATGCAGTATATTTTATGATGCAGGTTTTCTGACTGTACATTTATTTGGAGTTTTTATTATTTTGGTGGAGTTCTATAGGAATAACATCATTTCCTAAGCTTTGCTCTTTGGAATGATGTGATGAATCAAATTTTGTTTTCTTGCTGAAAGAATTAAAAGCATCTTTTTTCAAAGTTCATTTAGAAATACAAATTCTTTAAATAGTATTATAAAAAGTCATAATTTGTACTATATCATAACGATAGAACATTGTATTATTACATGTAGTTTCGGACTTCAGTGCTTGATTTGGCAGCTATGAGCATATAATAAGTGAAGTTTACCCAGAATATTAATGTCAGTGTTCTAAAGCACTAACCAAAGGATGGGGGTGTAAGTATGAAAGTGGTGCATTATTTTGGATACATGCATGCACAGGGACATATATATCTACGCATGCGCATAAGTACATGTATATATATTTGAAATGCATATTTTCTAAGTATAGACACACAGAAGTACATTTTTATTTACTTGCATGTGTGTTGTTCTAGTCTGAAGATTACTGAAGGGCTATAATTACCAACAAGTATATAATTATTGCTTTAATCCAGAAATTGGGCTCGTTGCTAAGAGCATAAATATGGAAAATATATTGTTTGTACAATCGAGGAATTGTCTGTGCAGATGCTTGAATTTGTTTCAAAAGTTTTCCAGGAAGATGGAGATAAAGGGGAAAGGTGACAGTATTTGAGAGAGGTTTAATGATACAAAAACTTTTCAGTTGAACCTTGTAATAAATGGGAGTTTCCTCAAACTAAAAAGGAAGAAAGAGCCATGTTTAGTAGACCAGAAATCCTAAGCAGGTCCCGAGATCATCAAGCTTCTCCTTAGTTAAAGAGAAGGCAGAGTTCAGGGAGCAAGAGTGGGCTGAATGATAGGTATGGGGCGGAGAGAGTAATTACCCTCAGTGCATGATAGACTTTGAACTTCATACCTAGAAGTTTGGTTTGTCTTGAAAGCATTGGAAACTGGCATAGGTTTGTAAGCAAATGGGAGTATGCAGCGTGATCAGAATATATGGTCAGTGCTTAAAAAAAAAAAAAGGTCTCACCAAAAGGCACATTGTCATTAACTCCCACATAAGCCAGGAGTACTCCCCTTGCCTTGAACAAACTTAATCAGGTTTTCCTGAATTTTCTTAAGCACTTCTAGAAGTCATCTTTCATCTGTGTCTTTTCACAGCTGCTTTCACATCCTCAGTCAATTCAGTTTGGGAAGGTCTCTATCAAAGCAAAACATTGCTGTGTCCTCACTTACTTTATTCACTGATTCTGGCACACTGTGGCTTACGATGGCGCCCCGAAGTCAGAGCAGCCTTGAATGGCAAACATTTTGGGTTGATTCAGGACATCTAGGCAGCCAGGACAACACAACTAAAGATGTTCATGAAAGAAAGCTTCCAGAATTGCTTCAGAAAGCAGTCAGGGCAGTGAGATGAAGAGTGTGTGAAGTACACGTGTAGGGGCTACTCTGAGGGAGCATTGTGGCAATTGTTTCACTGTAATAATTTTTAAAACTTAAGCATTTATGCTATTTTCATTACTCTTTGCTTTATAAGTGATTTAGAATGATGGCCCTGTGCATCTAATAAAAGTCAGTTTGTAGTAAAATCACTAGAGAAAAGATGAGGTTTCAGAAGATTGGTAAAGTCTGATGGACTCTGGTCATACGATTCTGAGGACATGCCCTTCTCCTCTGATGTTGGAGACAACGTCAAGGTACATGTGGATAATGAATGTAAACTATTCTGTAAATGGCTAGATATTGGAGAAGAAAGAAGAGAACAGTAGCCAGTCAGTGGAAAAGA
>NW_004524582.1:6271912-6301331 GCF_000260255.1 Octodon degus | reverse complement strand
AGAGAGAGAGAGAGAGAGAGAGAGAGAGAGAGAGAGAGAGAGAGAGAGAGAGAGAGAGAGAGAGATGGAGCGAAGGAGTGACAGAGGGAAGGAGAGAGGAAGATCATCCTGAATGACTAATTTTGAGGAATTATGGAAGTATAACAAAACTAAGGCAGAAGAAGTAAATTTAGGATCACCAGAGAAAACCAAATGTTAGAAAAAAAAGGAAAGAAAGATGCTGGTTTGGTAGGCTGAAGTAGATGTACTACTAATAAAAATGTCAGCAGGAATAATAATGTCAAAAGCAGTAATGTTTACTAGGCTGTAAGCTTTTAAAAAAAGACATGCAGACTATCTTATTTAGCTACAATAATAGTCTTTTTAAAGCAATAGGAATGAGGTTCGTAACTTAACATTTTAAAACAAAGAAAGCTTTGTGCAACATATGGGACTCACAAGGTGAAGGATAAAAGAACATGTTCAGGGAAAGGAAGGTTTATTCCAGCTCCAGAGATAGAAATAAATGGAAACTCATGTACTGTCATTTACAAACATTACTGATAGAATGACTCCAACCCATTTATGTCAATTTATTTAATCACTACTCATTAGAGAGGGAATGCTGAAATCTCCTACTGCTGACCTTTTTCTTAGAGAAGGATAGTATTCTTTGAATAACAGTTTTACCAAGCTGTTTTCGTGTTTGCAATGGGGTGTCGTTATCATAAGAAATAGGGGTGCAGGGCAGTAATGTATCTCCAACTGAAATCATTAGGAGTCAGATTCTAGGTAAATTAAACAATGGGCCTAAATTCTATCAGTTTATTTAATGAAAGAAACTATTACAGAGCCAAAACCTAACATTCACTCATGAAAAAGAGGAAAGCCTGCCTCCTATATGATTCCTAAACATTTCAGGAGCATAGAAAGCAATTATGAGAACAACATCAAGTTTTATGGAACCAGTTTCAAATAAGTAATATTTTGAATAGGCCCATTGCCAAGAACTTTTCATAGAAAAGAAAGGAAGGAGCAGGTGGATGGCAAATTGGATGAGGAAAGAATTTTTCTTTAACAAAGTAGGGAAATTTAGGTAGGTTTCTGAGTTGAAGGAAAGAAGTTGGACAGGGAAAAGAAAGCGCAGTAACAAAGTCAGAGCTTGACAGGTGCAGAAAGCAGTGACATCAAGAGGTCAGATGGATAAAAGGACAAGGACCTTGACATGCAGAATAAGGTACAGATGAGTAATGATTCGGACACATTTGGAAATGGAGAAGGCCGAGGAGAAGCTCATGCCTGGTGACCTCAGTGTTCCCAGTAGTGGGGGTGGAATCTTGTGTGAGGGTTGAAAGGAGAGGGTGAGAGCGGGGACCTGAGGAGGGTGTGGCAGGCGCAGCTGCTGTGTGGAATGGAGAGACCGCCAAGGAGGGATGAGTAATAGGGCCGCAGTGCAGTTCTGAGGGCTCAGCTGACGTGGGGAATCATAAATTTGTAGCAGAGTCAATCAGCGTGGTTATTCAATTTTCTCAGGAACTCTTGGCAGCCCAGAAGGAGGAGGAGAAGCAAACAGATGGCAGGACTGATTTGGTAATGGGATTGGCAAGGCAGCTGTGGGAGAAGGTCAAACACTGGAAGAAATCAATTGCCTCCCTGAAAGGGTGTTGAAAATGCTCATCAGGAGATCAGGATTGGAGGGATTGGAAGGCAGGCTAAGAAAGGCTGGAGACTGTCAGGGAGCTTAAGGGCAAAACGGGGAGGCCATCGGCCTCTGAAGGTAAAATAGAGCTGTTGTGGGCATGAGCGGTGGGGTACGCGATGGGCCAGGAGAACTTCAGGTTCTGCATGTTACGGTGCAGTGCTTTGCATTTTGAAAGAGCCCATTCTGTAGCAGTGGGTGTGCATTACCAGGGGAATGAACGTGACTGCTAGAGAAGTATGGAGGACAAACAATTTTGAAGTTAATACAAGCATGATTGATCCATGTCATTGAGAATAGTAACAAGTTAAACTATCCATCTGTCTGTCTATCTATCTATCTATCTATCTATCTATCTATCTATCCATCTGTCTGTCTATCTGTCTATCTATCTATCTATTTGGCTGTCCATTAAAAAGATGAGAAAACTTTATCACCAACATACCAGATGCCAAATTATTCACGTGAATTGATGAAGTACCTCAGAGGAGACAATTTAGAAAAGAGCAACACATTAGATTATTTGGGATTCTTTAGTATAGGTCTCATTTGACTACAGTAGGAGAACAACATCCATAACTAAAAAATGAAGCCTTCAGAGAATGTCCCTGTCCCCCTTTACATGGAGCTAGGAAGATCACTGCCAGCTTGGCAGTACTTTAGTATGTTGTGAAATTTATGTGTGTAAAACTTAAAAACTCATTGCACATGATATCCATGCGTGAGATCTTCATTTAGCTTATGATTTCTTCCAAAGCATAAATTGCTTTTGCTGCTAGGTTCCGTTGGTCTGCATTTAAGCACACAGTGCTCTATTTTGCATATGAGATGCCTAGCCAGTCATGAAGAGAAGGCTATGACACGGCCGACCCTCGCACATGGCACTCAGTGGGGAGCCAGCTTTCCTTCCGGTGAAACCCAAGGCTCAGTGCTCTCACACCCACCTGGCTATCACGCACTTGTGCTCGCAGTGGCTTTCTCCTCTGTTGCTCACTTCATCTCGTGGTTCCCTGGGCATGGAGGACCCCAGGATTTTGCTCACGGTCTATCCTATTGTTATGCTTCTTTTCTGGGCTCCTCACTCTATGCACCTAGTTGGCAAAGATAGTGCGACCCAGGGGTCAGGAAGTAAGTACTGATGCCAGATTCTCTTTGGATTTGTCATTCAGCTGACAGGCCAGAACTAGTTACTTACTCTATGTGCTTTAGTTTGCTTCCATCTAAGATGAACTGCCTTATTGGTTTTTAGGGGGGAGGAATAAAGAAGTAAAAATTGAAAAGTGCTTCAAACATAGTTGGCACCAAATATGTGCTCAATAAAGGCCAGTTACAAATGCTACCACAAGCGCAATAAAGCAAAACAGAGATCATTATTTTCCCCAGACACCTTACTCTGATTTGAACAGCCTCATCAACTTATGAAATTTTAGTTTCCATTGTGAAGTAGTAGAAGGATGGAAAGTCAACATGCAGAGCCATAGGTTAATTGTATTTGAAGCGGAGTCACTGGGGACGGAAGGGCTGGGTGAAGTCACCGAGAGGGCTCCCCCTGACTGCATGTGCAGCACACGTGTTTCAGGAGAAGAGGAAGCACGATCCGAGCTGGCCTCACTGCGTGCTGCCCTGCCCCTCACAATGAAGCAACAAGAAATGTTTCAGCAGATGCAGCTGGTTACTATGGACCCTCTAAACCTGGGAGCTGTGGGAACCATTTTTCTTTATAAATTCACCAGTCTTTCGTTGGTATTTAGCTGCAGCAACAGCAAGCAGACTGGGGCATGCCTCTGTTTGTTCTTTGCATAAACCTCCCACATACGAACACATGGTACTATGAAAATGTCCACCCAGCTTGTGTACAGTAAAATGCCGAAGGCCACCTTGTACTCATTTGTCTTATACACTACTCTGCTCCCGTTTCAGTAATTTCTTTTTTGTTTATATAAAAAAATGTATAACAACTCTGAGCTTTTTTACAAAATCATGTTCCAAACACCATCATTGTTTTATATCTCTCATTGTACTACTGTCCCTATAGGGGCCTCTCTAATATGTAAATGCAAACTCATTCTTCTGCTGTCTAAAATCTGCCAGTGCCTTTCTGTTCCAGTGAGAACAAAGTCCAGGCTCTTGAAGTGGTCAACACTTGCTAATTGGGTGGCAGCCTGCTTCCAGGCCGTCAGCTCCTTTGACTCTCAGCATTATTCATTAAATCAAAGCCACTCTGGGACTTGTTTGATGCTACTTCCATGGCACAGAATACTTTCCACATCAGTGTCTTTGAATATGTTATTCTTCCTGCTTTGGGTACTTCCTCCCCTCAGGTACCCACGTCACCTACTTTCTTCATCACAGGATTCTCAGTTAAGTGCCGATCTCTTACAAATCCTCTGCACCCATCCCTCTCATCTAGCTCTTCCACTCCCTAATTTTGGTAGCATTCTTAGACTCCAAAATCCCTGACCCAACCTTACTTTTGGCACACTGATCATTCCTGTGTCTGGAAAAGTAAAAGACTTTACTTGACAGTTTCACTTGCTTAATGTGACTATTTACATGATGGCTAGTAGATTTCTTCAGTTTTATTTTTGCTGTACTTGGGCATATGCGTGATTAGCAGATGATACACTGCTACTGCTATTTCACTGGGTATTTTGGAATAGGAAGCAGCTCTGGCTGTTCTCATGACATGTGCCAAAGTTGATGTGAGTTGAAGAATACTTGTTTTAGATCTAGGTTTCTCAAAAGAATTCCAGTTTTGGAAAAACTGAGTTATTATTTTGACATATTTGAAGACTCTGACTGAACTGCTGAAGTGTCCTGTAAATTGTGTGAGAGCTTAACAGTTCATTGGTTCACTTTACAAGGGAGATGGCTCAGTGGAATAAGTGTTTCCCTGGCAAGCGCAAGGGCCCGAGTTCAATCCCTGGTTCTGCCCCCCCCAAAATGTAGATCATTGGTTAACTTGAATTATAAATCATCATGTTAACAAAATTGATGTTTCAAAAGATTCTATTTGCTTTATCAATAGTTCACCAAACTGTTCTACATGAAATATAAGCAAAACCAAGAAATGGCCTTTTATGCACTCATTTTTTGTGTGTGTGCAAAGGAACAAAGGACACATTTTACCCTTATGTCTGAAGCAGTATTACATATTTAACTGAGAATGCATGTATTTTTCTAATAAATCTCACTTCAGTTCAAGACATGGAGTATGGAGATACAATCACAGATTACTATTTTTAACCATAATGTGAAAATTAGAATAGCAGGTATGAATGAACTACAATCACGAAATTTCTACTACAGAGACAGAGCAGATCCTTACTTATTGAGTATAAAGATACTGTTATGTTTGCAGCTCCAACTCATTCTTTAAAATCACTGAGGATCTGCATGTAAAATTAAGCTTTTTATGCGTAATGTGAAACTACAAATATTGTATTTGTGGATTCTGGTTGGTGGGGCCAATGATTCTGACTGAAAAATAACATGTAGGCCTAGGTCTGCGTATAACTGTCACAGCCACATCTGTTTGTGTAAAAGGAATTTTGGGGATACCAGAACACTTCGAGGGCTCTGATTGACAGAGAGGGCTAGAGGTGCCTTAAAATATTTTGTATATCCCAAAGTGAGCTGCAGTATATGTCCTTATATTTATGGAGATGGTCTAAAGTCTGGAGAGGTCTCAGTCTAGGTTTTTTTTCTTTACAACAGAACAAAAGTGTGCAGCCCTAGTGCACTGAATAGCATCTAAAGAGACACAGATGTCTTCTTTCCTTAGCCCCCAAAGGAGGAGGAGCTGGTTATGCAGGAACACTGCTGTTGGTCTGAAGAAGGCGCCTGAAATCTCAACATTTTCCTAGGCTGAGAGATGAACAGAAGATATGCCAGTACTGGCTAACTAAACAAACACAGCGAAAATGGGTTAAATACAACAAACAATAATTGATTTACAAGTGTATAATCAGTGAATCTTGAGCATTGCGGAAAATCCACCCTAAATTAATTACATTTCCTACCCTAAACTAGCAGCTTCTCTATGAATTGGTTAAGATGTTCGAATACTGTTTCCTGCCTCTTGGAACTAAAAAGCTTTTTCAGGGCATCCTCCTCAGGTCTCCCCTTCTTTCCCTCTGATTCTCTTTTGTTTGCTTTCCTGATGACTTAGGCACAATTCCTAAAAGAACACCATTTGGACAACTTCCATCTGGCATTCTTCCCCTCTTATTTTCACTGAAAAGTGAGGAGTCTGATTTGTGTCGCTATGTCTCAGGGAACCCTGCTTTCCGTTCATCACATCCCCTTGCCCCTGGTTTTCATATGAGCAGTTACCTCCTTAGTGGGAAAAAAATATGTGTAATTCTGGGCTCTAACTGGGTGGAATCAGATGAAAACAAATGGTAGAAATATGGGCTTCCTGATTTCTAGTAATCTTTTGTATGCTTTAGCATACAAATATGTCATGTGAAAAGTTCCGTCTGTGCAGAAGAATTGAGTATTTTATACACAAATAATTAGAAAATTGTCAAGACATATGTTGCTTTTACAAACGTCTTTGAATTTATTGTTCTGCAGATGATACCAAAAATTATCATGGTGCTGAATTATGAAAAGCCTCTTGACTTAGAGGTCTTCATCAGTGACTAATTGCTGCTATTTGTAACCCACTTTAAAAGCAAATAAAGCACCCATCTGCTAATTCTATTAACAGTTTCTATATTAAAATGGAGATCGGTCCTCAAAAAGAAAATATGCAATTATGAAATTTTCAGATTTGTGTCACTGTTGAAAAGCTTACAAATGTATCTGACAAAATAGAATTTATTGCTCCCTTTTTCATTCTCCGAGAAGCCTATAACCTTTTAAAAACTCAAATTGGATTAATGATATAGCTGTGTATCCACATATCCTCAACCAAATGGAAAATTAAAGCTATATGTGAATAAATCAAAGCAAAAACAAGTGTTCATAATTAATAATTTGTATAGAATCATCAAGTACCCTCACCCTCATGCTCAGAGTTACCCACTGTTTAATTTATAGGCCTGGCTCCCTAGGTCCATCCATTAAGCAAGGAAAGGGGAAATGTAATTTAAAACTCTTGTCTTGAGCAAAACTCTCTTCCCTGTAAGTTGTTTTCTAGATTGGCCAAATTAGATGATGTTCTGGAATTTTAAAGAAATTTTAAAATGAAATTTTTTTTAATAAAAGTTAATCTCTTCCTGGATACAGAGATAGTTATCATCGTGAACAAAGGATTCTCGATTAGAACAATATTCTTCTCTCACCTGAATACTGAAATATTTCTTCTGTGAGGAGAGACCATCTATAGATTTGCTCCAGTCTCCTTCATTGTGCACCATGGTGGCCCCCTCAGGGCTCATGAATATTCACTCCCATTCTGCTACAGCTGCGTGAGGGTTTCATGTGGACCCACAGTGGAGGCTGTGGTCCTCCTGCTTGACTCCTGCTTTTGATGGCTAGAAAGCCTCAAGTGGAAAGGCTGGAGTAGTACATAATACATGTGACAAGTACTTTGTCCCTTGCCTGGTGGTTCCAGGTGTTTTCTGATTTGGGGCTGATGTCTTTCTCCTGTTTGCCCTTGCATGCACTTGTGATGCGGACTCTCTTTTCTTCTTGCTAAGTATTTTGTTGTTGTTGTTGTTGTTTTGTTTTGTATTGGCTTTCCTTGTGCAGACCAAATCACTGTGGTTAAAATGACAGTTTTAAATTTTTGCTTCTAGTTATTTATAAAATTTCACATATAGACAATAAAATAGTATTTGATGACTTCATTAACAATAACCTGAAACTTGAGTGGTGATTAGGAACACATTCCATGTGGCTTACATCACAGTGATTCCCCACTCTAAAACTAGTGTGAGTACATGGAATGCACGTTATCTGCCTCTGTAGACTGAGATCTGCCATGTGTTATTATTTCTTTCAGTCCAGGACACTGTCTATAACTGGTATTTTTTACAAACCAGCTGAATGAATGAATGTCACAATAAGTATTTTTAGGTGGGGCAGTATCAATAGCTAATCATGGATTAGATGAACATTGATGCAATATCATGATGAAAGTTTGTAGTTTATTTTGTACTTTGTTGTCTATAACATAATAAATAGCTTAAACAATAAAATATTTACAAATTATGATCTTTTAAAAGATAAGCTTTTATTTTTATTCTTTCATTTTTTTGTGTGTATATAAACGTGTGCTAGGAATTGAACCCAGATAACATGAACTATAACTCTAAAATTTATTTTCTTACCTTTTTTAACATTGCAATAATATTTCCTTGAGATTTGTACTAAATTTAAAGTCTAAAGCAAAGGCTCCACAGCACTATAAGGATACAGTGATAAAATTTAATAATGGCTCCATATAATGAATTTTGGCAAGTCATTTCCAACTGTTCGTCCATTTTATGTTCAAAATAAAGGTGGATGTATCTGTGTGCATTTCAGTGACAATCACTAGCTTCAAATAGTTCTTTTATGGAGGAGGATGCTGTACTTCCTACTGGGGGAATATATCCGCTGGAGCGGCAGTCAGTGGCATCTTGAATTGGCAAAGAGGAGCATAATTCCATTCAGCTCAATAGACATATATTGTTTAGCAAATAATTTATGAGTATCGAGATACAGGAAGGTGCATAAGGCCTTGACCCTTTTATGGAAGGACTCACAATTAAGTTTATGGAGGGAAAATATAATCAGTTACCTACAAAGGGTAAAATTTTAAGTGACTATCAACAAATGCTTGTTAGGGACTACTCTTTCTTTGGCAATTTACTGGATGGCAGTAAAATGCCGTGAACAAAATACTATGGGATCTATTTAACCTTGACTTTGGAGAAGGCCTCTGGGGCAAGGCTCCCTTTCTATTGGGCAAGGATACAATAGTTTGAACTCACAATAAAAGAGTCTGGGAGTTGGGGAGATAGCTTTGTGGTCCAAGCACCTGCCTAGTAAGAGCAAGGCCCCCCAGTTTGACCTCCAGTACTGTACACGGGAGCTGATATTTTTCCTCCATAAACTTAATTGTGAGTTTTTCCATAAAAGGGTCCAGGCCTTATGCACCTTCCTATATCTAGAGACTCATAAATTATTTGCTAAACAGTATATGTCTATTGAGCTGAAAGGAATTATGCTTCTCTTTGCCAACTGGTGCTGGCCACAAAACCCTGGGCGTACTCCGCTGGTCTGAAACTGGGCGTGGTGGTGTACACCTGTAATCCCAGCACTGTGTAGGCTAGACTGAAAGATCACTATGAGTCTGAATTGTGTAGTGAGAGTCTATATCAAATAAATAAGTACATAAATATTTTTATAAAATAGTCTGGAATACATTTTAAGAATTTTAAAATCAGAATTTAAGACAAGAACTTTTTTTGGTCAAATAATAGGCTTTAATATGTAATCTTAATATGCTCTTCTTTATACCAACCTAGCTGTAAAACATATTTGTAGTGTTTCCAGTGATAAAATGTCTCACAAAGGCATACAGTGCCTAGGGTCCTTGAAAGTCCTGATAATGGTCTTGACTAGGAGAAGGTTAAAGACCAGAAAGAGAGGAAAAGTTTCAGAGCACCTAAACTGAACCTTGGATCAACAGAAGCATTTCGCTAGCTGAGAACAGAAGGACAAGCTGACATGAAGGTCCACATTATGAAAGCACATCATAAAACAAGTCAGAAATGCATGGGATGTGATCACCAAGTGAAAGAGTTTTCAGTTCAGTGGACAGAGACAAAAGTGTGTTCCATAATAGAGTGGTGTGTTAGACAGTGTGTGGCTCTTCCAAGAATGGATGATAAGGCGTCCATCTCTTCTTTGACACGACTGAGAGGTCAAAGTTGGCAACCAGATTGCTCAGGTAAAGGAAACACTTTGGGAAGCCCCTGTTTGTGAAGAGTCCTTTCTTTGTCCATGCAATGCCCTTAGGTGCAGGGTAGGAGAATGCAATATGGAAACTATCTTGAAGCCTGAAATTTGTTTTGCTTATAAGTACTATCAGTTTACCAGTATTTATTTTACTAGTCTGCTGTCACAGCTTTTTCTTCATTATGGTGTTGCGTCTCCTGTGTTCCAGGCGCAGCTGTACCTCTGCGCCTCAACTGCAGTCCCTCCACACGTATTTTCAGCTCCTGATTAGAGTAATGCAACCACAGCGACTCCCAGAAGTTCACTCAGGATCAGTTCAATGGTTTTGTCAAAACCCAATTTCTTAAGTGTATTAAGTGAAAATGTTTCTTCAGAAATGAGTAAACATTCCTTTATTAGAATAAACTGGAAACCACATTTGACAGTAATAACACAATTCATACTGAAGAGTTTCTGTTAAGCTATCTTCAAAATTTTGAAATGTAAAACACAACTTTGTTCTGGTGCATACAATTGATGCAATTCCATTTTAGCTTTAATCAAGAAAAGAGCATGTTTTTTCATATGTTCTGTACACTATGTTCATTTCCATCTTTTCTTTCCACTTCATGTAATGAAAAAAAATCACTCCTCTAATGTATTTTGAAAGAATAACAGTAAGGCTACTTATATTTTCCCTGTTGCTGTAAAAACTATAGTGACTAGCAGGTGAACTGATGAATTTAATTTTTCAACTAAGTAAACATGCGCATATTAAATTCTCTAACTGTCATACATATAATCAGGCCTTTAATTAGAAAATGAAGGAAACATAATTCTAAGTATTATGAAGATATATTGGGCTTCTGGTGGTTATCACATCTAGGGAGATGAACTAACTCAATCAGAATGCCTATTCCTTAGCTTTATCCTGATGAAAGCTTTTGCAAATCTATTTTACTTAGACTATAGGAGAGCCAGTATAAATAAATATGATGACTCATAATCTCAGTCTTCAAATGTAAAGCAGCTCCTCATATGAGAAAATAATAGGACTACTGGTTTTGTAATCTCCAAGTTTTACATTTCTATTGTAAATAGACCTCTGCCATTAAAAAGGATACATTTCCACCTATTGTTTCATATTTATTTGTAAACCTGAAACTTTCATTAGAAAGGCAGACAAAAACATTCATAAAAAGCAAATGATTTATTTTCAAGTGATACTCGTTTGATAAGTGAAAAAGATCCCACTGATCTCTAGGCACTCCGGTATAAATTTAACTTTGGTACTCAGGAAGTTGTTGATTTGGTAAAGTATTATGGTAGAGGGCTAGACTCTCATACTGTGTAAGGCAGGACCCACTCTGACAAATTCTGTACTCCTGTGAAGGCCGTAAACCCAATGTAAGGCAGTGTAATGTAAGTGACACTACTACATTCTCTAGTGGAGAAGAAACGCACTAATCAGAAGGGTTATGGGGTCATTACAGCTTGTATCAATTGAGAAAATTTCACCTCACTCATTGGGGTTGATTTTTTTTTTCTGGTGGACCTGGGGATTGAACTCAGGTGCTTGCGCTTGCCAGGGAAGTGCATATTCCACTGAGCCATCTCCCCAGTCCCATCGGGGTTGATTTTGAAAATCTGCCTGTTTTTTCAAAGTAATCTGGCTAGATTTATCTGTGCCTGAGATTATGGAATTTTTATCTGTCCTCACTGTATTAGTTTTCATACTTGGATAAGCACATGCATTTTGTTGCTGTAGTTTCCTATTAGCTATATTTGCAGGTAGGCAACGATTACTTGCTTTGCAGAGGAAAGGTTTACCTACATATGTAGTTATGTCTCTCCTAAACATATATATTAAAATGAAGGCAATACAGTAACATGTATTTTGAAACATATATTATCTTTGCAATTTTTCTGTAGCATTAAATTCATAGCAGATATATAATAAAACATTGTTAGTAATATGATTAATTGTGACTTGTTTAGATGTAATTTTATTTTTTAGATATGGGTTTTAGTTTCCTTTATTACACTTTATTGAAATTTAAAAAAATGTAAAATGTGAGGTTTACTATTTTATCTGCTTTTATCTTCTTTGGACATAATTGCTAGTGGTACATTTCACCATGTCAAGGACTTTAATTCTATTTTCTTCGCCTATGTTAATTTTCTCTGTATATGAGGAAGTCCTTTGCTGCCAATCATCTCTGTGGCTTCTGCTTCCATTCCCTGCCTGGTGGCTGCTACTCACGCTGCCATGAGGAGAATGTGGTGCTGGGGTAGGGCTAAGCCACACAGCTTTTGTTCAGCGTGCGCGAGGATCCTAAAATCAATCCTAACCACCAAAGCTACGCTCAGGAAAAAGGAAACAAATATAGGGAAACGAATCAACAAGTTTTTTTTCTTTGTGAAAGATAGAAAAGACTTCAAATATTGATTTAGAAATTTATTCTTTTCGTACCAACGATCGAACTCAAGACCTTCCTAGGTGCTTGCCAAGCAAGCACTGTGCTGTTGAACTATATCCCCAGCCTCCCAAATATTGATTTAAATATTGTGTGACTTATAAAATAAATATATTATTTAGATTTTGGAAAAAAGTTACTAATTCCTGATGTTTACTTTGTAGTGTAGGATGTAGAGTGAATTAAAGTCAAATTTTCTCACGATTTTAAAAGCAAATGTGTTAATTAAGGCTCATTAATTAAGCATCTGCCTTCCTATATGTTTGATGTGATAAGAATATAAAACAGTGTAGGATTGTATCCTGTACCAGATAGGTTTAGAGAGTAAAGTTTTAAGAAAGATTAAGAAGCACAAAATGATAGTACATTAATAAAAAAAGCAATAAAATTCAGCTGTTAGTTGTCTGATGAAAGGTATACATATGCAAAAGTTTATTTGTGAATATAGATTGGATTTTTGTGCCTGTGCGTGTATAAACCATAAAGAAAAAATAAGGAAATTACTTAAAGTGAAACAAGTTAATTTACAACAATATATATGAACTCATTTAATAAATAAATGGATCTCTAAATTCCACATGGATACTCCTAGAGTAAAACTCCTGATTAACATTAATTTGAAACATTTTAGAGATTATTTCTTTTGTTCGTAGTTTTACAATATGGGCCTCGTGTTTGGTAGCCCAGAAAAATGTCTTCAGCTTCAGTTGGTCATATGAACTTCAGAGGTATTCTACCACCTATTGTACACACTTAAAGAAACTGAAATTATGCCTAGGTCTCTCGAATTTTGTATAGTGCTGTTCGTGTCGTGTTTTGCTTTAAAATATATTTTCAGTTCTAAAATCCCTGAAGTGCTTCCCTCCCGCAGTGACTGACTTTGTAGGAAAATGCTTAAAGAGGAATTTAAATTTAAAACGTGCAATTTCAAACACATTTTCTCCTGTCAACTTTTGACACTGACCTTTTAAAACATGTAAGCTGAGACTTTTCTCTTTAATTATGTTGCTTCTTTTAAATTAAACTTATAATGCAATTCTTTACAAAATAAAGTAATGTTTTGGAATGAGTCTTACTTTACTTGTCTTGGATTTGAGGAGCAGAAAACGCATAGGTTTGTGTGCATGTTGAAATGAGAATTCAAGATTCCTTTTAAGCATCTTTTCCTCTTCATTTCAAGCAATGAAAGGCAAAGTGCTTGCTCCAAATAGTGATGGTGTATGACTACATATTCACAATTCCAGATGGAGTTGAGATTTCTTCATTAAACTTGAGGCAGGGCTTCCCTGTAAACAAGTAGGAGAGAAAATAATCTGATCTGTAAGGCATTCATCAGAAAGACCTAGGAAAAGTACAATTTTTGGAGTTTCTCTCCAGACTTGTTATCAAAGCTTTTTGCTTCCATTCCAATAGAGAAGAAACCCATCAGTCACTTCCCCATGGGTTAGCATATCATTACATTACCAGAAATTCAGCTTGCAAGCCTCAAGATTTCAGACTAGACAGATCAATGTGAGTTATTGAACATATTGATCACTTTCAGGTATTTATTATTTGGATCTGAAGACTCTGTTTTTTAAAAGTTACAGTGAAATCATATTGAGAAGTAAAACCTTGGCTGATGTATAGAAGAAAACAGGCCTTGAAATTAGATACTTGGGTGAGAGGTAAAAGCACATATTTACACAGAGTGGAAGTTGGGCCGGTGGTCTGTCTCATATCCTGCGCTCATAGTGGCTTTCTGTCTGTCAGGATGTTATGAGGGACAGTGAAGTCTTTAATTTCTGAGGTGTTTATTCGTGGTGCTCCAAACTTTTAAATTCTTTTCTTTCTGTTTCTTTGTGTGGTTTATGGATGATGATGATGATGATGATGATGATGATGATGATGATGATGATGATTTTGTACCAAGAACTGAACTCAGGACCTTGAACTTGCCAGGCAGGGGATTATGCCATCGAGCTGTCTCCCTAGTCCTTTATACTGTATGCTATGTTATTTCAAGATTTAACTTTTAAGGTTTTAGTTTAGATATCAATGAGTCCTAATGTTCAATAGAACTCCATTTCGCATCAAACATTTGGTTTATATTTGTCCTTTTGTTTGCATTTATCTGTTCTAGAAAATGCCAGTAAACAAGTAGGTGTAGAAAAATGCATATAGAAATGGTATGCAGTAAATGGAACGTGAAGGTCTTGAATAATTTTCTGGAGAGCATGTATTTTTTATTTTCATTGGTTTTCTCCTCTGAGATGAGTATTCTTACTCTGGGAAAATAAGCTGATCAGAGATTTGCATTATTCAGGATGTTGTGGAGTTTTGTTGGAGGGCTTTGTTGGTGGTATTTTGTTTTCTTGGACCAGGCGTGCATGCTATTGTCTTGTTCTGTTTCTGCCTGGCAAAGAGTGACTGAGCACCTCTAATTGTTCTCCCTGCTTCTCACCCTGGCCCTTACAGCAGTCTATTTTTAAAATTGTAGCCAGAGTGTTTCTTTTAAAACATAACTCACATTGTTTTTCTGCTTGGAACTTTCCAGTGACTTTCCATCTACATCAAAGTTAAGTCCAAAGCCTCAAGTCCTGCATGATGTAGGTTCTTCTCTTGCCTGGTCATTTCCCACCTCGTTCCTCTCACTAAATCAGCTCCTGTTCCTCTGGCCACTTCCGTGTTCCTGCAACACAGCCAGCTCCGTAGCTGCTCAGGTCTGCACCTGCCTGCTTCTCTGGTCATGGCCATCCCGATCTCCGTTTAGCCCCCTCAGTCTCCTTGAGGGCATCTGAACAACAAACTCCTCCAAGCCACCCACATGGAAATAGGATCTGTACTCTCCATCCCCTACTTAAGATAGTGATGGTGTGTGTGTGTGTGTGTGTGTGTGTGTGTGTGTGTGTGTAGTATTTTCCTATTTGACTTATTTCTCTCTCAGTCCTTTAACTTCTGGGAGGTTAGGTATTTCTGTTGAGTTAAAGAGGAAAGTTATTTACTGTTTCTCAGCTTTCATATTTTTAGGTGTCATGAATACAAACGGGAACTTCAAGGTCAAATAAAAGTGCCCTTTCCCCTCAAGAGATGAGACTGGCTCTTTTTAAACTTCCAAAGACCGGATGAGTCTTTTCTCCTGTAGTGAGAAAGGTTTCCTTTCCCACTGAAGAGAACTCAACAGTTCCAATTACTATAATTAACTCTCTATGCATACCCAACTGTGTGAACATAATAATTTTTATATTGGTTACAAAGAACTGGAAAGTTAGAACTTACTGATAAAAATTTAAAGGGGCATCTGCCAGTGTCCTCACTTCAGGCCTACCTCTTTTGACTGGAGAGTTTGAATTAGCATGCAGAACACTTGAGTTCTTGGGGCAAAATTCTTGTTGCTGGTTTAATCATTCCAGGAAACCAGACCTGAAGGAAAAAATCACATGACTAACCAAGGAACATGTCAAGTCCTGAAAACCAAGGGCTTACTGGAAGGGAGGATTCTGAGACATCCAGTAATAAGGTTTACAACCTCTTCCTTTTCCCTATACTTGTAGATATAAAATTTAATCTTGTTAATTTTACATGATTATTCTTATTCCTAACCATTCTGGGTTTGTTTATCCCGTTGGAAAGAGAAAGACAGTTCAGGGTGCATAATTATTGTCACTACAGCAAAAGCACAGGTGGCTAGACTGTGGTTCACAGAAATTAAAATACCAATGAGTGTTTTCTGAGGGTGAAATCTCCCTTGTTCCTGATGATAGTCCACACATCATAGTGGTTAGGCCTTCTAGATAAGTCTCATTATGTATAAGAGCTTCATTGTACACAATTCCTTCTAGGGAAGAAAATTGTTGTCAAGACAATAAGATGCCAGAGGAAAAATATGCCTGGCTGTCAGTGCTGCTTAGTTGAAGGTAGATGTTTAAGTGTTTGGGCAGAGTAGATCTTGATGATTTAGATATGCTGTGATTTCAATGTATTACATAAAGGTGAATTAAAAATATGTCTACATTTTCATACTCTTGGGGTCTGATAGTGTTTGGGTGGATTGTGTGATTAAGTGCAGATGGCTTTGTGCTCATAATGGAATTGTACTCTGTTAGGGAGATATTGAGTAAAGTAAAAATAGACTCTGTGACTGTTTGCTAAGGACAAATTAAATGACTAATTTTCAGATTGTCTATCCCTGCCATTAAATAGACGGAGGTGTGATGTTATGATAGTTTTTTGAATAATTAAGTTAAAATTGGTTATGAAATAATTTCTTTAGCTGAGTATTTGCTCAGCTATATTTCAATGTGTAGAAGTTTTTCTTCTGCAAGTTATATTGAACAAAGGCCTGTAATTGGGCTTGAGGAGAGATCAACCTTTTGAAAAGTAAATGTTTGAGAAAATGGTTATGAGGGTTTTTGAGAGAAGTTGGAAGTAGACATGGTTAATAGGACCTCTGTTCTGTTGAGGAGAAGTTAGAGGAAGTGTTCTTACAAAAAAGTTCTGAATGGGAAGCATGGCTGAAGCCATGCGCAGCAGGTGTGCCATTCATGGGCTACATAATAACCTTTTGGTTGAGTGTGGATGGATGCACCACATGCATCGGAAGAAAGCTGAACTGTCTAGGTTTGTAGAAGTGCCCCCTATGGCATTCTCCATGGCAGTGTTGCTAAAAGGCCCATTTTTCAGAGAAAATCGTGGTGATTAAGAAGCATGCACTTTAATGGAATCTTGAAATCTCATAAAATCAGTAAGGATAATATTTAAGAAGTTTGGAAGTGCTTAATAGGGCAAGGCTTAACAATCACACTAATTCTGTGAAAGTTTCCAATTCTCTGATTTATGTAGCTTGATTGGAATATTGTTTTGTGATTAAAGGAGCAACACCACAAAAATACAGAAGAAGGGAGAAAGTTCTGTGGTCAGTTTCAAAACAGACCGAGAGTTGCAAAAGTGATAATCAAATAAAAGGTTTTGGTTTTTGTTTTGCATGAAAGAATATCTTCACATATAAAAAGATTTGGTGAGGATATAGGTTCCTACTTTTTTCATCAGACTTTTTACTCTGGTATAGTTAATGCCTAAAATTTTTACTTTCAACCAATTTCAATTGCTTCTGTCTGGTAATCTGAGCAACTACATTGAAGACAACAATGTGCAATGCAACAATCATTGTTGAACAGCTATCATCTTGTTTTTTTAACTGTATATCATTTGTCATATCTGTTACTTTTCTATTCTCTTTAAAATAAAAAAATGAAATGCAATTAAATAATGTTAAAGAAAAATAAAATGAAATAGCTCTTTTAGGTGAATAAGTAAAAAATAAGAAGTAGTGACATATTAAGAAATAAAAACATGATGTATTAATTTGAATGTGTCTTCATATTTTAAGTGTGAAGCCTGGTGAAGCTGTTCTTAGAAAGAGGAGTATATTTCACTAGTTCTTGCCTTTGAAGAACCATATGGGCAGCAATAAGTGAACAATGATAAATAATACGCAAGTGGATATAAAAATAGTATATTATTCTGTTGAAAAACTGTTAATGTGTCAAAGAGAAAACTTATATTAAATGAAGAACACTAGCTGTTTTCTTAAGGACCAGTGATGTTTGAGAATATATAGGCTATATCCAATGCATCATTAAAATACCTATCAGACTATAGAAATACAATGTATCTCAGAAGGTAGAAAACACATTGTAACAGGAATGTGAGCATAGTCATACGTTAAATGTGATCTCAATTAACATATGTGCAAAAACAAAATAGACTCTAGTATTTTACAGGAGATGTCACATAAGGAGGATGCCGTATTTATAAAAGTGAATTAAAGTTAAGTCAGTTTGGGGGAGTTGGCCTTGCACTTTGTAGTATGTGTTTAGTATACGTTTCTATCGCCACTCTCCTCATAACAATATTTTTGTTTTTTTAAGCCTCATTCAAAAAAGTTTGGAGTGGGCCAGAGAGATAGCCTGGTGGTCCAATCACCTGCCTGGCAAGTGCAAGGATCCAAGTTAGATCCCTGGTACTGCATGCAGTGATGGCTTTGCACAGAGCAGGCTACCGAAAGCAGGAGTGGTAGTGTGCTCCTGCAATCCCAGCGCTGGGGAGGCTGACACAGCAGGATCACTAGGAGTCTGAGCTGCGTAGCATGACCCTGAACCAAATAATTAATTAATTAATTAAAAAAGGATTGGAGTGATTGCTCAATTTTTTGTATTAGAGAATTATTACAGGCTGTAAGCTTCTCTCAGTATCACATAGCAGCTACTTGTGCTAAGGATTTGTCTTGAAGAGAGACAGCGTTGTTGGACCCATTTTTAAGATGAGAGAACTGAAGCAGAGTAATTTCCTTGGTGGCCGTGTACCAGATAAGTGATAAGCTTGGATTCGAACTTCTGTATGTCCAAAGGCTGAATTCTGACCACTCTGCCCTAGCTCCCTCTACAGATTCTGGAAAAGTTGTCCGAAGTGATCTCTCCGCATTGTCAGCCAAGACCTGGTCCAAAATGAGAATTCTATTCTTTTTTTGTGTTTCTATTTTTAATTTTTCAGAAGAACTAATGTCAGTCTGAGGGAAGAGATCGGCTCAGTCTACATTGGAGAGAAAGGAGACGTGCCCTTCCGCAGCTGGCTCAGTGCACAAGAAGTGCCTCTAGCTTGGCACGAGGTGTGAGAAGTACAAGTGAGGCCAAACTGATTCGAAAATAAAAATAAGAGATTATGGTCTTCTTGAGGTCTAAGCCCTGTGCTTAGACCTTAGATAGCCCTGTCTACTCAAGATTCCCAAATGCGTAGGACGGCCTGAAATAGCTATAAGAGGAATATTTCTTTTACTGCAAATGCACTTGTCTTCTTAAACTAAGTGACATCCTCGTTTTTTCACGGATTCCCTTCATAATCTCCAGTGATAGCCCATATTCAGGGAAGCCCAGGACTTCAAGCACTGCTACTGTGTGCAGGATAGGTGAATTGTCTGGTTCTTACACTTTTTATTTAAACCCAGATCCATCCTCTGCATACACTTTTATTGTGTCTAGGAATATTCAGTTGAAATGGCTTCTGCATACTGATGGAACAAGAATAGAAACAGTGGGAAGGATAAAATGTGTATCCCAGAGGCACTATTCAGAATCTTCTGAGATACGTTCCTTGATGCTCAGTTTTCATTAACGGTTAAATTAAGAGTAAGATAAATTGAGTGAAGTCCCATCACCTAGCAGGAGAGTAGCTCGTGTTCACAAAGAATCAGGAGCTCAGATACCGAGTGATTGCAGAGACAAAGTCAGTTCTTAACAGACAGCCCTGTAACCTGAGCATGTTCTCTTTTCCAGGCATGATTAATTAAACTCCTTGACGGTGAGGTCATGTGAGTGTCTCCAACCCCAAACCAATTCATTTCCAAACAGCATTTGCCTTAACGTTTACTTTCAGGCAGCTTCCAGCATTTAAGTTCATTTTGACCTACAATAATGAGTAAATTTAATTCTTTGCTTAATAGAGGAATGGATGCTATAAATGTTTAACAGCGCAGGCCAATGAAAGCTGGGTTTGGAATGCCACATGCTACCTTCAGAAACATTTTCTCATTGTTGTGGTGAATTAAACAGCCACCGCCTGGTGCAGCCTAACGGTGAGCTATGTAAAAGGTCAGGTGTTGTGTTCTCATTTTTTTGTATATGTTATTATTTTTCTGGCTGTTAAATGGTACTGTAAGCCTTAAGTAGCTACTTTGCATTCCTGTGGGGATATTGTGTGCATTTTTATGAATCTGTCTTGGTTTACTTATTTTGTACTTCTACCTCTTTGTATGAAAAATTTATATACTTTAGTTAGACATTTCAAGTTGGAGGCTTTTAAGCACGGTTGCTTCTTGTGGTCACTGCACAGGAAGGACTGCCCTTTATGCCACAATGCAACTGGGAGGAGTGCTGGTGGGCAAAGGAAAATCTGCATGAGACCTCAGGGCTTGAGAGTGTTATTTCTTGTCTACCCCCTGGTTTTCAAGAGAACTCATTGACTCTTAATCTTCCAGTGGTAACGGAAGCCTTTATAAGTAGTATGTAGAATTAATTCCTTTCAAAGCAACAGGATCTTTTTCATGCATTATCCTTCTCTTCATTCATAGGACTCTGTACTTTATTTGTAAAATAAAAAAGCAGGAATTAAATAGCAAAGATAAAAGCATCAGAGCCTGGGTGTTGTAGCATATGACAATGTCTGCACCACAAAAAAAAAAAAAAGCTTCAGACAGATATTCATATAATTAACAGTTTAGTTACTGAGTATGGTATTTTTGTTAAAGTAACCCAGGAAAGTGGCAGATGTAAGCCTTTTGGCACATATTTTATTTCATAGATTTGATAACACTGTTGACTTAATAACTTTCAGCCTGTTCGAAGATGTAGTCATAGTTTTGCTATTCTCATTTATCGTTTTCTGTTGATGCCATCTTCTTGTCCCATTCGCTCTGATTCTCCTGTCCTTTGGCATTTTTCATAGCTGGACATGCAGCAGTAATGGTTCTAGTAGCTGTGGGAAACGTGCTGAGCTGGCTTTTCCAGGCAAACATGGTGTCGTCGGTACTTTTCTGCAGCTCCTTATTAGTCCGTGCCCTTTACTGACTCTGCAGGAGCCATCACCTAGAATTAAACATTTTCTGCTAGGCCTGTCCTTACTCTGTGCAAAACGATTATAGTCTATTATGCCACCTTCTTGCTGACAGTCAGATACTGCTGAGAGTACAATTAAGTCCCTAAAAATTCAAATATGATGCTACCTGAATGTATGGGGGCGCTTTGATAATGGGAACCCTTTGAGGAGATGCCTTTCAGAGAACAGAACACGATAGAGGTTCCTTGTATCATATTATAGAAATCCTTGATTCTTGTTAGGTTGACAATATCAGAAGGTAGAATCTTGGAGATTAGATTACTTGGAAACGTAGCCTTGTTAAATTTGTCCAGAACTAGATAGGTTAACTCAGCACAGGTCCTAGAACGCTGCCTCTGCAGAACAAAAAACTCGACCAAAAATGACAGTTTCCAACTCTTCTAATTTTGGGTTATCATTTACATTTCACTCCAAAACTGCTTCTTTTTTTTATTTTGCTCAGCAAAAAAGCAGTTTCCTTTTATTCTTCAGAAAATTGGAAGCAAAGAGCCCAGAATATGGAGAGTCTGGTAACTTTGGAAGATTTTAGAGAAATACCAGGCTTACCAAAGGCAGAACCCACCTTGGGGACTCATCCAATAGTCTATATGATGAAAATGGCATTCTTTATTCCTTCCCTCATAATACAGGCTTCTGTCTCAGTACTCTGGGAAGTTGTTCTCTCAGATTTCTCCATAGTCACTCCAAAAATACCTATCTTTTCTCAAGATCATTCCCCATCAAGCATAGTCTGTGGGATTCTCTTTCTACAAAAAAATGATTTCAGACCAGATTTAATATTCTCTTAGGAAACTCCAAAATATGTGGTCATAGTACTTGGCAAAGAGATATTGCAGATAATTCAAAGACATATTTTCTTGAAGGAAATGAATAGACAAAAATATCAAGCTCTTTCTATATCAGATGTTATACCCTCAGCTTTGTGGTTCAAAGATGAAGCTCCTCAAAGAAACTATGCTCTATTAAGAGAGATCCATCTCAGTTGTTACATAATCACCAAGGAGTGAGATACTGTTCAGCTTTAGGAGACTGTCAAACTGCAGAATGAAGACAATATTGGCTATTACTAAGCGTACAATTTTACCAAGGAGAAAAGAGAAAAAACTCAGGATCATTTTAGGAACATGAAAGGGGTTTTGAACGTAGTGTTCTGTTATGGCCGAAGAAGAAAAAGCACAAGGAAGAATACTGCAAGAAGATTCTGGAATAGCAGGTAGATTGAGGTGATCTGAATGACATAGAAATATGTTATAACTTTATCCTCTACAGAGTGTAAGCCATCCCTTCTAGCATATGAAAAGTAATTCTTTGAGATTTGTGTTGTAACTAATATCTGGGGACAGACATGTTTTGGTTACAAAATTCAGGGGCAAAACTACTTCAGTAGAGGCTTGACATGAGATGGGAAACCAAAAAAACAAGAGGTGATAGTGAAATGGTAGAAACACACAGAGTCTGTGTGAAGTTGGATTGATAGGGTTTGCCCAAGGGATGTCAATGTGTTCAAGAGAGATAAGGGAGTGAAGTTTTGCCACCAAACGAAATGAAGTTTACCCTCTTAGATGCTGGGTAATGTTACTAGTATGTTTTCCCCCCTCTATTGCTTCAGCATGGTTGAATCATATCTGAGTTTGGAGACATGGGATATTATTTATATGATTCACTTTTCCCTGTTGACATTGCGAATAGTTCATATAAACCAGAAAATTGTCAATGGTATTGTTTTGGTGTAATGCAGTACCATTTCTAATTTATACTTTAGAGGATGTTCTTCAGTACACATGAACTTTCAATATATTTTCCCTTTCCAGCTGTCATTTCTTCTTCTGTAGTGCAATGCCCATGAATCTTTAGGAATTCTAAGATAGATCAATGCTACATTAAAATTTGAGAAACTACTTTATCAGCACCACATGATTCATTTCCTGAACATTGTCAGCAAGCCAGGAAAAAGAAAACATGTAAGAAATGTGTTTTGTTATCATGTTTCCTTCTTAACTGTTGCTTTGCCCTTATGGTAGCACTAAGTAGCAACCCTTTGTGAGGGCGCACATGATGCAGGCAGCAGTGATGACGACAGGGTCAAGCTTCGTGGTGGACTTTGTGGAAGGCCTGTAGTGGTTTAAGTGCTCAAGTCCTTGGGTCATTTCTAACGTAGGAAAATATATTAATGTGCGTGGGTATGGCTATTTCCCCACTGTTTTAAAATTCCAAAATGGTAGGTCAGACTAGGCCAAGAATTGACTGGCTTTTTAAATTAATATTTAATAAGGTGGGGTGGCTGCCAGCACCTTAAAAGAGTAGCGAACACGACTTGGATAAATATAACTCTTCCATCATGCTTGGCTTCTGTCTCTTACTGTATCTCACTCAAAAGCTGTTCATTTCCACCCCCTCTTTGGTGCTTTTTTCTGCTCTTCAGTGTTTTTCTTTTTATTTTTGATCACCCTTCCTTGTACCTTTTTTTACTTTCCTAACTTCTCTTGAAGCATTATTATTGCATTGTTCTCATTATTCATGCTTCAAAATGGCTTCGCTTTTAGCTGACCATTCTTTAAAAAGTCGATGGCAAATCTTAAGTTTTATTGCATTTCATAACCTCATTAAAGATGTGCAGTAATGCTACCATTTATATATTTCAAGGACCTATATCGAGTTTTAATTCATAGATATTCATTGCAAATTTTGTGAAAGGGAAGCAGGACTGATAGAAGTCACGTATATTGAGCTCCATTGTGGTTAGAATTCTCTGGGAAAAGGATTACATACAGAAATAACTGTGCTGAGCATTGAGATAACTTGGAACAGTGCCTTATGGGAGTAACATATGCTTTTAAAAAATTCAACACAGAGATACAATTGTCAATAATCTATCTTCAGTCAGACTAAGCCTCCAGCATATCCAGAATATTAAATGCTACGCTGGAGTTTATTCCCGGCATGATCCACTTTAGGCAATATTGACTGTAGCATCACTCTCAGAAATAAGAACAAAGAAGTTTCATCTTCTGGAGCTCTATGCATAAGTGGGCACTCCCTGTTCAAGAACATCTTCATGTTGCCAGACCACTAAATATTGCAGATCGCTTATAAGAGGCTGCCGGATGAGGAGTATCAGAGGCTCCTCCATCTGGCTGCTGCCTGATCTCCAGAAATTTCTATTTGCAACTGGACGTACCCACGCTATTCTAGATTTTTTTCTCATGCTTCCTATCTTTTCCAATCAATGTGCATAAAAGCAATAAACATGCATTTTTTCCTTTCAGTATTAGATAAAAATGCAAAGAAAATCCACATTTTAAACTCAAATAAAGTTTAATTTAATTTATATGCTTTTTAAAAATTGATGTGTCCTTTCTGTGTACCAAGCCTGCAAGGATATGTATAAACTAACTAAATGGTGCTTCTTTTGTGCCAAGTTCTTTGTTGTTTTATTCATTTCTCTCCAACACTTTATTAAATAGGTACTGGAACGCCTATTTGAATGCTAAGACAACTGAGGTTCATAAAGTTTAAGTAAAATTTTCCAGAATTCCAAGTTAGTAACACTAATCCTGAGGTGATTTGACTGACCTTTTCAGATCCAAAAGCTACCACTCTTGTTGCATAGGTCCTGCTTTACCTTGGTCTTAACCATCCCGCAGAAAAGTACAAAAACGAAGTATAAGAAGTAAAGCCATGCTGTTATGTTGAGCTATAGAGGACTCAGGTCAACAACTTCTGACATTGCCAGTCAAACGGAAGACCCAATACTATTTTAGACTACTGGACTCTTTTAGAATATTTTGCTGAGTTAACACAGCTATAATATTCAAATGACAGAACTAAACAAAAAAAGGAATACAGATGAATGCCATTTTGTATCTCTGTATTCAAAATGGTTAGGATAGATAGATAGTTACATTCTCTTAATGAATAGAGGGATTTGTTCTAATAGTGTTTGTAAAAAGGATATCAAGTCTGCATCTTGAACAGTAAATAACCACTAGGAAGAGAGTATGCAATGTGTTAATTATTGAAACTGTCCTACCAATTTGATTTGAAACTGTCTCATTGCTATTTGTCTCTCAATAAAATTATGGAAAAACAAAACAAAACAAAAAGCAAAGTTAGTAACACTTACAGCCAGTATTTTGATTAGTACTATAGCAGTAGGGCTGGTCTCTAACTCAAGTCTCTTTCTGTAAAACATTGATATTATTTATCTTTCAAAAGTACAGAATTATTTACAGTTGACTGTTGGGTATTTTTAAATAGTAGTTCTAGGAATAAAAAAAATATTTATTGAACAGATACCTAAGTGTTATTTATTCAGAAATAAACAGAAAGATAATTAAGCTGAGTGGATATTTGCATATATAAGAATAAGCTATTCAATACTTATCTTAGTTACTTTTCTCTTATTGCTGATACAAAATGCCAGAAGCCCAGGTAAAAGAGAGAAAGTCTTACTTAGCTCACAATATGTGGAGGTTTCAGTCTACAATGAGATCTCTCCAGGGCAGGGGGGCAATGGCAGAAGGATGACAATTCATGGAGGTAGAAGATAACCAAAGCAACAAGAGCAAAAAAGGAAAGAGAGAGAGAGAGAGAGAGAGAGAGAGAGAGAGAGAGAGAGAGAGAGAGACCAAGCCTCTTTTCTTCCCTTACATTGTATGTGGGCTATGCTCCCTATGGAGGGTGAAACACTCTTACCCATAATTCCAGCGTTAGACCATGAATCAATCACGAACTCTAAAAGCCCACCCCATAATTGTATGAAGCTTTGGAGGACAATTAGATACAGTTCATAGTAACAGTGTATATCTGTTAAATTATAAAATTAAAACATCACTCATATTAAAGTTTATCAGTCTTGTAGGCAATTGTGCATACAATACATACTGCCTAGGTACAGCTCAATAGTGAAGAGGGCTGTGTAAAAGAACAAGGCCAGAACCTACAATCTAGAACATGTACAGATACTGAATCTAGAAAACTTCTTGTAAGATATTCTATATTTTGGAATTAATATACCTATATCTTTTAAAATGGGGTAGCCTTGTAGTTATATAATTATAAAGTATCAAGTTTTTGAGTCATATGGTTAATACTTAAAATCCAGCATCACCAGTTGGTTAATTTTTGATCCCTGGGAAATTACTTAATCTATCTCTATTCCTATTGCCTCCTTATAATATGAAGATAACAAAGGCAATGTCAAAAGACTGAGGATATACCTATACTTCCTATGTGCAATGTAGTGCCTTAAATGGTTTACAAATAAATTGCAAAATCTACAAAAGGACTAGATTTTTGCTATTATCGTTTGAGGATATAAAGGGAATTGATGCATATAGAATATGTAGTGTAATATCTGACACATAGTAAGTACTCAATAAATGTTAGATCAATAAATATTATCCTTAGCAAAGAAGCAAGTAAAGATAGTTTAAACAGAGCAAATGTCATGTGCATAAGCCACAGACACAAGAGTAAATACATACTATGCACTTGATGAAGTCACAATCATGAATTTGATTTTGGTGATCAATAAAAAAAATACTCTACTAAAATGTGACACAGAGACCTCCTCAGTTTCCAGTGTCAACAGATGAGAGATGGCCAGCCTATTTACTTACCTATTGAAGGCTTGGAAACACAGCCGGTTATGCGATGGAGTTTTACACTGCAGCGAAACAGGCAATTTCCAATGTGAAAATACACACGCTTATGATGGCGTGTTATGGTGATGCTAAAGATGTGATGAGAGAAATGTTTGTAAATGTGCATATTTTAAAATTAATTTATGTCTGGCTGGGGGAGATTGATTATTATGATCCCAAGTGCATAGTACTCTTATTCAGGCTCTTTTTAAAAAGTAGCTTTCTAATATTTTTCTAACTGCTTTTATCCTGTTCTGGAGATCAAGCGCAAGATCTCAAGCATTATAGGCAAATGCTTTGCCAATTAAGCTACAATCCCAGTCCCAGAATATTTTTTGTATTTAGCAGTTGTTCACTTTTCTCTCCCTACATTACGCACAATCAGTATCCTAAATGCATAAAACCATTGTCATCCATGGTATTTTCTATTTTGCCATTCACAAGGCTGTGCAAATAAGATGCTTTTACTCTGATTCTTTAAATTGTAGCTCTCACTAGTAGCAATCAATGCACTTATTACTCATTTGTGACAGTTATTTCACTGGCTTTGATAATAGCATCTAATGGCTTCCAAGCCTCATGAGTGCATTGCGACTGGAACTGTTAGGGGGTGCTTCTCTGAAAGTAAACTAATCTAGATATGAAAATGTACACCCAAGCTTCATCCATTTCTAACCCATTATATACTTTTGTGCATTAATCTGCACTTTGATTTGGTACTTTGTGTTTTTGAACTGGAGGCTTCATTCTGTTTTGTTCAGTTTTGGAGGAGGAGGTTTGAAAAACTGTCCACCCATGGAATCATATAATACATAGGAAATGGTTCTAGATGTTTAAGTCAACATATTGTTCCAAACATTAATTACTTATGATAAATTAATTGCATAGATACATACACAAATGGAAAACTGACCCTTTTTGCTCGTTAAGAAAGAAGTAGGATTAGGAAGTAGGCAGACAATTGACACAATACATGATCTGAATCAGCAGAGAAGTTGAGAGGCAGTTTTAGACATTTTTTAAATTGTAAAAATTCTGGAGGGAAAACAGTATTATTAAGTTAATTTGAGTCTTTGGATGCAAGCTGGGTGACAGATAGATATGGTATCAGTAAACTAATATGCAAAAGCGACAGCCTGTACTCACATCTCCAGCTTTGTTTCGTTCTGAGACAATCATCAGCAGTAGGTAATCGATGTCTGTGAAGTACTTCTGCTAATGCCAATGGCTAAGAACTACGCTCAAAACATTCTTAAAAGCAGTGAAGGGCAATTCCTCTTTTATTTGCTGTCCAGACTGAACTTATACCACATGCCATTATTTTAAATGGATGAGACTCTGAGAATTTCACCAATCCTAGCTTTCAATAAACTGAAACAAGAGACAAATAATTTGCATAATCTGCAGTTTTTAGAAATACAGCTACTAAAATATAGGCAACTTTATCATCTCACTCCACACAGTTTTGCTCTAAAATAGGAGAAAATGGAGAAGATGTTGATGATATATTGTCTTGTAGAACAATTTATAGCTTATGTTCTTTATGACAGAAAAGTTTCTCCATTGGCACCATGTTATTTATTGATAGCAGAGTAGATAGGTTAGTAAATCATGGATACATGTCCAGCCACTCAGAATATGCTTTGGATTTAGAGAATGCTTATTTGAAAACTTTTTAAAATTTTGCTTCTTTTATTTTATTCTGTGCCAGTCTTTGTTTCATACTTTTTTTTTCTTCAATAGATTCTCATTTTGAAATTTAAAAATGCCCCACATGGCAAATATAGTTCAACTAAGACACCTAACTTTATGTTGTTTACATCAAATATGAATGCTTTTAAAAATTTATACTTACAGCTGTCTAAAACTACATTTCCATATTATGATGAAAATTTGAATGTCATCAATATATGTAAGATTCAAATTTAAGTTTAAAAAAACCCTGCAAACTAAATTATTCACATCAGATAGGTCCACATATCTGATGGTGTAATTAACAGTTAAAAGTACTATGTATGGTAATGTTAGAGACATTATAACTTTTTTGTGCATCTTGTTATCAGTAGATTAAGGTACATTTTGCACATTTCCTATTTCATTATTTTAGGCTAAAAAGATAAAAATAAAATAACATGTTTTCTTTATTTTAGTTTCTTTCTAAATCATCCTTCACACGTTTTCTGCTTTCCTTCCATGTCTGGCTCTTGTTTCCTCAGTTTAGATAAGACTTGTTTTTCTTCATTTATCTTTATTCTATTTCCTGCTCTGCAGTGCTAAAACTAATAATAATAATAGAAGTCTTAGACCTAGATCTGGTAAAGTTTGGGAGGTCACTGAGGTTACTGCTTTTCATTTGGTTATCCTAGTCATTCTGCAGTGAGATCTTTCATGCTTCTCTCAGTATCGCTACATTTTTCTCACATTTCTCAAATTTAATTTCATTCTAAAAGTTTTATGTGTCATAATGTTAGTCACTTTAGCTGGAACATTACTTTTCCAAATGTGTTTGCTCATAAAACCTCCAGAGTTTCGCCACTCTCTTCTACTTAGAGTCCTTTTATAGTCTATTAAATATTGTACCTTTTTATATTAGATATAGTAAGCTAATATATTTATGGTTTAATCACCATAAGCAGGAGAACATTTCATCAAAATAGTTTTATGAAATTATGTGTGCAGACATCTCACTAGTTACTTCTCACAAGCAGCCATTTGTGAGAGCTTATGAATTGCCTTCTTCTGTCATGCAGGGCTAGTCTCCAGCACTTCTATTTTTTGTTTGTTTTTCTGTCCTCTCCCACTTGCCAGATTTTAATTCTTCATGGGCTTCATGGGTTTGTGTCTGGCCAATTACAAAAGGCAAATAAGGAGAGTCATAACTAAGATTTACTCAGATGGAATATATTTCTGCCTGGTGCCACCATCTTCAGAACTGTTCCAAAAAGAATTTAGGGACACAGCGTTGACTAAATCAGAAACAGCTAAAGGGACAGAAGTTGCCAGCAACGGGGTATAACAACTTCCCTAAGGTGATGCCAATTTTAATCTGCTTTAGATCACATTTGTGAACTTTCCAAATTGGCTCTTGAATGTGG
>NW_004524582.1:6243326-6271382 GCF_000260255.1 Octodon degus | reverse complement strand
AAAAAATGTATTCACACCTAGATGTGATCAGAGCATCACAAGTTTATGCAGACGTTCTCTCTATGGGCAGATGAAAGTGGATCTCGACTAGAAATGATACAATCTATAATAGCCTAAAAACAGATCCTGTGACTCCACCGTTGAGGAATTTTTTCTCACTTATTCATACACATGTAACAAGACCGTGTTTAGTTAGAGCTTTAAGAAATTTTTCTTTTTCTTTCTTTCACACTATTAGACATATTCTGTGTACTCTGAAATTAAGTGCCTTGTGAACATTGCATGTTTGGGGTAATTGGTTCTTGTGTTCACTGACAGTAATGAAGCCTGTTGCTCTTTCACTAATCCATACACAAAAGTGATCAGAAGCCTTTAATGGTTTGTATTCTAAACCTGGACTCCTGAATGAAACCTCAGGCTCCATCCCTACTGCCAGTAACTGATATGGTACCTAGCTCATATCGTTGTTGGTGGTAAACGGTATCAATCTGGATGTGTAGTATGTGTGCGTCTGTGTATACATGTTCATACACGTGCACGATGCTTATGTGTGCTTGAGATTACATAGATTTCTAGTCATGCATTCATTAAGTTAAATTAAGTAACATTGATGGTCCTTGCAGGAGGCAAACATAATGTAAATATTGGATACACAGATACGAATAAGAACACAGCTCTTGTTAGGACAGTTCCTGTAGAGTAAGAAATTTAATATTGAGTAATGTGATCAATACAGTAATAGTCAAATAGACTGAGTGCGATAGAATCAGGATGTAGAGTCCAAATACTAGGTCTTACTTGTCAAAGAAGGGCTTCTTTTCATTTGGTACATGGTGTATTTTATTGTACATTAATTATGTCACATAATCTGCAACAGAAAAGTGGAAACTGGTTGGATGTTACAGCACAGACACTGTTGGTTTCAAAAAAGAAATATCTGCATTCATGACAATATATCCTGGATAATGAGGACCCAGATGCTGAATTCTTGAAAGTATATTTGAAGTATGCATTGTGTGTGATTATCCACAGACAAACATGTATGCAGCCTCAGCTTCCTAGTACTGCTCTAGCAAAGTGATGTAGGTTGTCTTAAAACATCTTGCGTTTATTTTCTTGTAATTCTGGAGATCAGAAGTTAAGAATACTTGCCTTTTGAATTATGATCTTTGTTATTTCCTATATGCTACTTCTGGAGGTATTAAAATATTTCAAGTTTGTATAACTAGAAAGTCTTACTTTTAGTTTTCAAAGGTATGTTTGCTAAGTATAAAATTCAAAGAGGACAGATCTTTTCTTTCAGTCCTTTAATTAATCTAGTTTTTTACACACTTGGTCCTTTTTTTTCTTTCTAATGTGGAATAAGATGCTATTTAATTTTGTTCTTCCATAGCTAATATTTATATATATACACTTTAATGATTTTTTTCTTTACAAGAAGTTTTGGACAATTTCCTTTTTGTGTATTTTGGTATGATTTTATTTAAATGTCTTTGCAAAAGGTTCATTTTTCTTGGAAATGTGGTATTATAAGTTGAACTAAATTCAGAAATTTTAAATCTTTAAATATTTATTGCCTACTCCTTTCTACTTTGAGAATTCTAATTATATGAATATAAGTTTCTTGGTTTTGACACAGTGAACTATTATGACTGATATGTAAATTCTTTCCTCATTTTTATTTTGGATAGTTTTTATTGTTATATTCATTTATATTTGTAAATAATTTATTTTCAATTTGCAATCTATTAAAAATAAAATAAAAATAAAAATAATAAGAAAATAAATAAATATTGAAAACAAAAATGAAAGAAGTTGAGAATAAGTTCTACTGGATTAAAACCTACGTGTCATTAAAATTGTATTCTTTTCTGGAGGCTCTAGGAGGATATATTTACTTGTTTTTATAAGTCCTTTAAGCTTTTTGTTTATATTCGATATGAAGTAAAATATATTTTATGTTAAAATATATTGTATTCTATATTATATTATATACCAGGTCTTCAGTTTATGTTTTTCTTTCTTCTTCGTCGTCAACAGTGGGTGGTCAAGGTTTTCTCCATGGTTTGGCTTTGACACCAACCCTTCTGCTCTGTCCCTTGCACTGGAAAGCCATGTGATTATCATGGCCAAGCTGGGTAGGTGAAATACGCTTAGCATCCTCATTGCTTCTGCACCATTAATCACCTCACTGATACGTAGGTTTAGTTGACATCACAGGAAAAGAGAGCATATTCTGCAACTGAGCGTGTATTATTTTCTACTTAACAATTAGACAGAGTGAAATTGTAAAAACTGAACAATAAACTAAAGGTACTTTGCATTGCACACAAGAGAACTTAGGATGTAAATCTCCTGTTAAGAAACTTCCTCATTGCATATACTGCATGCCATGTTGATACAGATATTGAGAAGATAAACAAATTTCAAATATAACAAAATGTATAAAAAGAGTCGAAAGCACACTCATACTTTCCCTGAAAGATAGGGTTAGAAATGCCAAGAAAGGCCACACTAAGGAAGGGTTCTGCTTGAATTAATCCTTTGCTACTACCATCCTAAAATTATGATTAATTTGTCAACTAAGGCTCTGTATTTTCACTTTGTATTTGGGCCATTAAATTGTGTTTCTTAGCTTTGTCTGTCACGGCAAAGCAAGGTATTGTATGTAATTATTCCCAGTATTTTATACAAAAGTAACTGAATCTGGAAGTGTAAGTTGGTCAAGGTTAAAGTGATAGTACATAGCAGAGCCAGTATTGAACCAGAGGAGAAGCGATCATTGAGCCAGTCCTCTACCCTGTTTCTTTGAAGGCAGGTGGTGTCTTCCCATGTGTGTCTCTTTCCCAAGTGTGACGTGCTGTGTGATACATGGTGGGATAGAGCTGTTCGTTGAACTATGTTTCAGTTACTTGGTCTTTGGTAAAAATCATCATATTATCCTAAAGTAATAGAGGTAAAAGTTAAGAAAAAAAAAAAAAGATTCTTGAATCTTTTTCAAGAAACATGTTCAAACAGACCAAAATCAGCTTTATTCCCTTTGTAATCACATTTCTAAGGATATTCCTTTGTTCAAGGTAGATTATGTATTATTTGTTATATTTGTATAGTGAAATTTTCTGGAGAAATTTGATACAACCACACAGAGCCAAATTTCTCTGTTTTAAATCATTCTTTTTTAAAAAATGTATTTAATGCAGGGTGTACAGGGTCTCATTACATAGATTGGACTTGTAGCGATTCTCTTGTTTTCACCCTCCCAAGTACTGGGATTACAGGTGCCAGGCATGTGCCACCGTGCCCAGTCTCAATGGCTATCTCAGCATACCCAGGGGCCGGTGCTGGAATGACAGGCCAGGGATTGAATCCCCAGCTCCTGCATCTGCCTAAGCAGGCACTTTAGTATGCTGAGCTATCGGGCCAGCCCTAGAAGTTTGGCATTTTTTATTTTATTTATGTCCTTATTGGTTTTTTTTGGTGGTGGTGGGGCTCAGCCAAGCTGAGAGTGGGGCTGGCGCAGCATGTGGTGCTCAGGCTCGAATCACTGTCCCCTGTGCCTCTTAAAATTGCCTAATCTCACCAGCTCCTGTTTTAAGCCATTCTTAAGAAATTCATGCTTTATAAAATGTTTTAAATAAGTGTAGCAGTACTGCTTTAAGAGGTACAATTAAGAACAAAGAAGAAGAAAAAAAAAAAGAACAAGGAAGAAATATGTAATAAAAAACGGATGGGAGATGGAGCTTAGAGGGCTGATTTTTATACTCCTAATCAATTTCATATGCACCTTTCAGGCTCTGGTGTGTACTACATGCTAGTGGCATGCTAATAAAATAATGATAGTTTTATTGCTAGCAATAAAAATGTCTTTCTCAGGGGTGTAGGGTCCAGTGGGCCAAGAGATTGAGTCATACACAGGTCTGTATCTTCAGTTCGTCTCTTTCAGGGTCTGGAAGAAAGAGCAAGAGCTCAAGCCTGGGACTTGGGCATTTTAATGTTGACTCTGCTAGCTGATCATCATGCATGACTGAGCAACTTACAGCAATTCTCTGTATCTTTTCGCTTATCTATAAAGGGTCTTAAAAGATCTATTTGATCTGCTTCATAAGATGTAGATACTAACAGGAACCATGAATATAAATGCATCTTGAATTGTTTTTAAAATGGGGAAGACAGCACTAACTTAGGTGTTTTCTCATTCACTAAATACAGTTCCAAGTGAGAAGTAGGTAACAAAAAAATTTAAAAAAGATGAAATAGTAGCCTAAACTAGCATTAATCATTGCTATCTTATATTCATTCTGGTATCAGTACTTTACATAATCCATTTCTGGTGACTCAAGGTAGTTATTCGGTCAAAGTAAAAAGATGAGGGTAACAAAGAGAACAAATTGTTAGCAGTGCTAATTTATTTTAAGTCTTAATTCACTGTGTTATATAATCCATGTACGGTTGACTCAGACATGAAGACATTAGCAGCTTTGACTTTCTTGGTTCATTTCATCACATTATTAAGCATTATTATTTAATAAGGTATTGCGACTAATATGGAGATAAATAAGATGTGTTCTGTGCCTTTACAGAGAGCAGTTATTAGTGATAATAAGGATAAAATGTGCACACAGAAGACACAATGTGTTAAGGGCTATAAAGGAATAGCATCAAGTATTCATAAGACAAGGTGACTGTATGAAATGGACAACTAGTTAACAATATGAATTTTATCCTTGACAAGGAAAGAAAACCAGTTTGAAATCAAACAGTACGCAAGGAATAGTGTGTGGATGGTATTTTCAACTTACGAAAATCTCTTTAAGTTGCTTTATAAGAAATAAATGATGCTACCTAGGCAATTTCATATGTTCGTGATTTTTTTTTGTAGCAACACTTACTATGGCTTATGAACATTTAAATTTTTCTCCTGAAACTTTTACTGCGAAGAGTAAATAGTTTTGAAAACATGATCAGTAGATCTAGGAGTGAAATAATGTTATGATAAAAATTTGTACCCTGGAGGTTATAATAATCAAAAAACAACTGTCTGGCTCTAGGTGCTTCAGATCATTTCCAGACAGTATTACAATATCTGCAGGTTTCAAACACAAGAGATAAAAATCTCCTGATAAATACACCATTTACATTATTATGACCTTGAGAATATGTCACAGTGCCTCGCTGTTTAACTTCAATAGCTGAGCTGAGTGTGTTGTAGCTGACTCCCGGGAAGCACTACTGGCCATCGCGGTAGAACATTCCCGGCTCCTCCTTTAGACAGACATAAAACATTTAACAATGAGAAACTGGCTTTTGGCTGTGGTATTTTCAAATAGCAAGTACTAAAAACAGATCCATAAGATCTGCAGTGGTTTGGGATACAAAAACGGCACCTTGTATTTTTAAGATCCGTTGATTCAGCAATGGTAAGTAGCCTAACAAGGCTTTGTTATTTCAGAGCAAAGGTATCCCAAAGTCCTGGGCTGAACCTGTGCAGAAATTAACAAAATTACTCAGGACCAAGGCTTTGTTCGTGGCAGCCACCTGTGGTGTGTGGTAATGCCCTTTTAACATTTTATCAAGGGCCCTGCATGGACTGTCTGACTTAACATTGGACACTACTAAGAGGAGACAAGCACGCAGAGAGAGAATGATTAATGTAAGCTCTTCTGCAGCCAGCCAGAGGCTTAAGAAATTCTTTTCTGCAGCATTCCAGAGGTAATTGCCTACCATTTCATCTAGAAACAAGTTATTCCATTAAAAAAATATGGCAATCGGTGACCCACAAGAGGTTGGTGCTACCTAAGGAGGGAAATAGAAAGCAAAACAGAAGCTGGAGGAGAAACAAGAATACGAGTTGGTGTGCAGAGCCCTTAGAGGTGTGATGGTGTCCTATTCATCTGTACATATCAGGTTCACATGTTTTCACAGTAATAATCTTAAAAGTTTTATGTAACTTCTCCTTCCCAACCTGACAGCATTGAAGGCAATGCTTTGTAAGTGGAAGAGAATGTGCTGCCGGCTGAACATTTTTATTTTCTCATTCTATTTCAAATGCCTGTTAATGAGACTTGCATAAAAGGCACTAAATTAAGTACATACTTTCACAATAACTGATGAGAGAGATATATGATGTTATTGTGTTCAAATCCATTACCGTCTTATAAGAGAGCCATTCTGGTCCCATTTGGCATCAGCAGTACTCAAGAGCAACTTAGGTTCCAAAATATTGTAGCCAAATATCCTCTTGATCCTGCTGGGGCTGGGGCGAGGAGGGCTAATCAACTTCGGCTGTGTGCAGAGCGCCTGGAGCTCCATATGGCCTGCTTTCCATTGGCAGGTTGGCCCTGAGAACCTTAAGGGATCCTGCTATATATGCATAAGTATTACAAATTAATGTTCGTATCTGCTCTGAGCCTCTTGCTGAGTGAATGACATCCAAAATGAAAAGAAAAATAAACACAGTTTTATAGAAACCATAGGCATATGTTTCTCCACAGACACCAGAATTAAGAGTTTGAAGGCAACCTTACAAAAAGATTCCCCTATCCCTTTTCTGACTCATAGGATTGATCATTCTTCCCTGGAAATGATGCTGAGGAGATCTGTGTAAATCAAGGATTTTCCCCATACCTTTGCATTCAAAAGTAATTGCAGTCAGACCAGTCAAAGCCTTCCCCTTGTACTTAAAAAAATCATAGTTCATCAAACATATTTTTCTTTCTTGTTTTCTGTGTAAAACAGAAACTGTCCAGGCAAACCAATATGGTGATTCACTTTATGTAAAAAAAAAAAAAGCACTCATTTATTTCATTTTTAAAAAGATTTATTGATTTGTTTATTGATTGATTTAGCACAGGGTCTCTCTAAACAGCTTGGACCTGTAGTGATCCTCCTGTTTCAGCCTCTTCAGCACTGGGCACCATCTGCTGGAGCTTGGTGGCAGGCATGACTTGGGCCTGGGGCATCCTGAGGTACCAGAGGTAGAAGCCAGGCCATTGTGCTTGCCAGGCCAGCGCTTAGACCTCTGAGCTATCTTCCTGGCCCTTGTGCTCATTTAATAAAGCAAGCCCACCACATCTTCATACAGGAGTCCAGGCTGTCTAACCAGGGATCGAACTCAGGCCCTTGTGCTTGCCAAAGAAGTGCTTATTCCACTGAGCCATCTCCCCGGCCCCTGACTTGCTTGTTTTTGCCTATCTTTTTTTATTTTCCTCAGAAAAGATCCAAGTTTGTTTTCTGGGTGTGTTCTCTGGAACTGGAGAGAACTGTGGATTTTAGTTTCTATTGTAGAAAGGTGACTTGAGGGACAAACAGTTCAACCTCCAAATCACTAAATAAACAAAGTGTAGCAGCTGAGACCTCACTTTCAAATCAGTGACCAAACCTTCTTATAAATCATTTCCCACACACTAAAGCACAACTAATTCATCCTCCAATAGGGATCAAAGCATCTCCTCACTGCATTCATTTCCCTCTTCTTATACTCTTTCTCTCCTTCTTTCCTTCTTCCTCCTCTATAAAATTATACAATAAATTACATATAGGATTACATACAGCTATTACATGTAGCAACAGATAGGTATTATATAGTATCTGTACTTACTATATCTTCACAAGACCAAATAACAATTAAAGTTTTGTGACTCAATTATTACTATCTATTAGTGGAGATAAGATAGCATAAAAAACAAGAATGGTTCTTATGGTGAAGCATGTCCTCATTGTCCTCAAGCTTCATGGGCTTCCTGTGTAGAATGGAGTTCCCCAGATAGTCTGCAAATTTATTGTGTGTAAACCACAAAATACATTAAGTACTTGGAGTAGTTAGTGTCTGGGTCAGGGAACAAGGAAGACAGTCTTGTGCTCCACAAGTTGAATGATAACACTGGTCTCCTTAGACCACAGTGTGGGGATGGGGGCTCAGAATCATTTTTATGTTTTGCTATAGAAACTGTGATGAGGAAATGTAACACTTACCCAAGGTCACCCAATAAGTCATTCTTTGTCATTAAGACTTAAGAGTTTCGGCTTCACTGTCTGATTTCAGTCCATTAGGCCACAAAGTCATCAAAACAAACCAGAAAAAGCACCATCAAAAGCAAAAGTAATAAAATCAAAGGATCCTGGAGCAGTGTTGTACTAAAAGCCATCTGCTATCTTAGTCCACTTTCTCAACCCTCTTGAAATGCTATTTGTAAAGCTTTAAAAGGCTTAACTGGAATCCTTCATGTCTTTTTAAAGATACAGTGCATCTATCGCTGACTCATGATATGCCAAATTAAGAATTATAATATAGATTTTTGAATATGCATCAGAGAAATGCCAATACATTTTGCATTGTCAAAGCCTTCAGGCTTTTGCTGTTGAGAAAGAAGCATTAGGATTAGCTAAGCAGATGACAGTTGGGTGCTATAGTAGTAATGGTGATGACAGAGAGGACGGAATAAATACCTAAAGGGGAGAGTTGAACAAAACAATCTGCTGCCTTTACATTATAATAAATACAGATATGTATTATTTTCATTTTACATCCTTACCAGCCTCCTAGGATTTCCATAATCAGGTGGGAGGAAGAAAATGAAGACAGGAAACTGCTGTCTTAGCATTTCCATTTGACTTTGGTGCCTTGTCTCCCTGCCTCACTCTGTCGGATGCTCCTACTCTTCCCACTTCTTTTCTCATCTGGGCTTGGCAGAGAAAGTTCTGCCCATTGCCAGTGTGGTAACCTTAAACTGGCTTACTTAAGTGGCTGATCTCATCTCTTCCTTTATGTGGTTTGTAGGATTTTTTTTCCCCCTCTTTGGCTTCAGAATTCCCCCTACTACCTTAGAGTGTGCATCTCTCATTATGCTTCCGTTATTGTGTCATCCTTTAAAAAGAAAGCAATAAATATTTAAAACATAAAGCATTTTCTTGCCAGTTGTGGGGACAGATATTTTTATGTATGCAATAAACAGGAGCAAAAGTGTTTCTCCCCAGTGCTTTTAAAGGTCTAGACAAGCAGAGGGCAAATTCTCTAGTTACAGGATTCTATTTGTCCTATTTCTGAGGAGCAAAGCAAATTTTTTTTGCAGATATTTTAAGAGATGGCAAAACAGGGAAGCAAACCAAAGTCATCACAAAAGCCTCCCAGTGTAGAACCAGCCATCTGCATATAGTTCACAGAACTCTTCTGTTTATTTATGAGTCGTGGAATGTGTAAAGCCAACTTCTAGCTGTAAAAGGACATACAGTTGCTCTCCTATAATTTCTTTAGCCCTTTTTTTTCTGCAATATCAAGAGTTTGCTTTCTCATGTACAGAGAAACTGTCATGCATAATGACTTAGTTTTGGGGAATTCAAATCCTCTTGCTTAAACATTTGAAATGACATGTAAAAATATATATTTAAAACACAAGAGTAAAAGATTTGAATAAACTGATCTGGATAGATATATGTTGAAGTCTAACACCTGCCAAGAATACTTTAGATGGTTTTAATGTACTCTGTGAAAGAAATAGAATTAAATTAAAGGCAGAAACATTAATTTTCTAGTGTAATTTGGTTCTTTTCAAGATAATAATCTTAGATTATGACAAGCACAAAGGAAGATAATGAAAGAAGTCATATATTTTACCTTAAGGTTTCACAATTTGCTTCCTGGTATGATATTTTTCCTGGATTTTTATAGGGAAAATGGTTTCTCAAATTTCATCTTGATATAATGAGTTCAAGGAGCTAAATTGTGTAGGCATTAAAAAATTAAATGTCTGTGCCAGTCTTGCTCTGCAGCTCTCAGCTCTATCTTTCTAGTTAAAAAGATCATTATGTTTTGCAGGCCAGCAACTTCCTTGCTATCATGCTTTAGTTTAATCTATCCAAAACATTACCCTCCAGACATTCTAAGAATGTTATTTTTCTGATGTGATTTTATGATCTCTTTGAAATATTTTCAGCCTTAAGCATTACGCACAAACAGATGGAATTAGGTTGTAGAAGCTTGAGTGTTTGACCTCTAAATATGGGCTTTGATTTGCAATCTCTAAATATGTGAAAATATAAAATATTACATATACACAGGAGTATAAGGCTGTAAACCAGCTCCATACTGGACTATCCCTGTATTACCTAAACCCAAGTTATGCCTTTCTCCTTGTAATATCCAGTGACTCATGACTACTCTCTGGGTATACGTGTGTGAATGCAAAGGAGTGTTCCTACATATGAACACTGTGAAGCAAGCTTAATATCTTCTATATTTCCTATTACCAGACAGAAAATATTCCTGCCTATATATTGAATACCCGCGCCTCTGGTTGAGATGTCAAGAGGTTAGCGTGACACTTCCTTTAGGAATATGGAGTCTGAGAACAAAGTTGCATAAAGAGCTGGAGGGAAAGTAGAGTAAGGCAGTTGGTTGCAAGAGTTGGGTGTGAGGATGGAGAAAGGGGAACTTCATGTAGAAGATACTTGGATGATGACAGTGCTGAAGAAAATACTCTGAATCATCATTATCATCATCATCATCACCACGACCACCATCATCATCATCATCATCATCATCATCATCATCATCATCATCATCATCATCAATTTCTTCAGCCCTTTCCCCTGCTTTTGGTACAATCCCAGCCGCCTGAGCTATATTAGCAAGAGGTATAAACTGATTGGAAATTATCTCTTCATTACTTGCAATATTTTAAATGTGCTAAAAATAACTCACCTGTATGGAGCACAAAAATGTACTAAACATAGAGAGACACATAATTAGCACGTAAATTTTAAGACCCCCAATTGTTACTTGCTCTGAGAATCTTCATTTCTTTTTTAGGCATTATTTTGGTATCATATGCCTTTCCTTTGAAAGACTTTCCACACTCAAAATTGGCAGGTTTTTGTTGTTGTTGTTTTGTTTTGTTTTTTGTTTTTACATAATTTGATTGGTGTCTGGCTTCCATGCCAGACTTTAACTTCATATAATGGGAAAGACGATGAATATTTATACTCATCATTGCATCCCAAGCACATGCACACATCTCAAGAGATACTTTCTTTGATGAATGAGCGCATGAAGGAATGTTTAACGTGAGCCACGCAGTACGTGACTCGGCAGCACATAGTATGTAGGTAAAGGGGGAAGGTGCGCGGGGGAAACACTCTGTGGAGGGTCTGCATCGCTGCGGGTGTGAGGTTTTGGTCTGTGTGACGCAAGAAGGAACTTCAGCAAGATGTAAGGAGCTTCATGGTGCAGCAGACCCCGTGAGGGTGTGGCACAGCCATGGCAGCAGGAGCACACTGGATGGAATACCTGTGATCACTGTCTCAACATTTTGTATTATTTTTATGTGGATAGTTACTACCATCTGATGTCTGCCTATTTATCCACTTATTTTTGGCAAATCTTGCTTATTTCCTAAGAAAGGGGAGGTGTTGGGCTTGTTCAGTAGCCTCGGCAATTACAACTACTGGTACATAGTAGGGGGCCTGAGTGCATGTTTATTCAATAAATGAATACTTATCGTTTATGATTTGCAAACAATTATGGAATAATTACAGCATAATAAATGTCAGTTGAGCTACGTGTTATATCTTATTTTTCTCTATCTTTTTTTTCTGGATAGTCACCTCTTCAGTTCCTCTTTGAATGTGGAACCTTCACTCACATAGGCATCATTCCTTCAGCGATTATTTGTAAATTCTGCCACATTTTCTGAATCTTGTCTTCATCTTGTGATACTGCGTGCTGTAGGACTGAGCCAAATAAACAAACCAAACTCATCCTAGACAATTTTCATATGTAATCTAAAGAACAAACCGTTCTCATAGCGGCCTAGGTTTTTTCCTTTAGAGATTTGTGGTACTTTTGGACTATGATTGTAATTTACCTTTTCATCAGTCTCAGTATCATCTCTTCCTTCCAGTACAAGAATCTACTTAAATAATGTTACATGGACTGAACTTCCTCTCAAAGACAGAAAGTACTTCATTATTTTTAGGCCTTTATTATTTTTTGCAAATCCCTAGGAATACATCATCAGTGATGACTTTCCAGCCATCTCAGTGGTAAAACAACTCACAGTATCTAAGTATCTGTAAATGATTTTGACAGGCAAGTTCTGGTTCCTATTATAGGTTACTTGCGCTATATGATTTTCTTATCTTTAGTGTCCAGGAATTGTCTTAACTGGAAAGTTGAGAACATTCGTTTATTTCCATATGGGTTTTGCTTTGAGGATATTGCTAACTGTGAACAGTTTCCAACCACTGGGTTCTTGTGTTTTATTTGTGGAAAACTTGATGAACTTTTTCCAAGTAACTGCACAAGAGTTATATTAAAATATTCTTTTGCTCAATCATCTACGAATCCTGCGGCTTCTGGTTTAATATCGACTTTCACTATCAGTAGCACTTTAATGTAATATTCAGGCTCTCCTGGCTTTGTTTATGGCACATCTTTTATAACAATTTCCAGATCAGTATTGAATTAGTGTATTTAGAAAGAAATTATAGGGCTGGCCAAATATCTCAGTAGATTAAAGTGCCTGCAAGCAGGTGCAGCGGCTGGAGATTCAATCCCCAGGCCAGCCCCATCCCTGGGATGTGCTCAGATGGCGATTGAGACTGGGCATGGTGGCGCGCCCCTGTAATCCCAGCACTTGGGAGGCTGAAAACAGGGGATTACTACAAGTCCAATTAGTGTAGTGAGGCCCTGTGGACCCTGTTGACCTTGTACTGAATACATATAAAAAAGAAAGAAGTTATAGAAACAGAGTTATTCATTTCCTTCCTTCAAGCAAGTACGCACATACGTTACATCACGTTCAGAGTGTCTATGTATTGTCATACAGCCATCTTTGTTAAAAAAAAATTGAGCATATTGAAACTTATAAAATAAACCCTTATGGCATATTGAAAGGGATACTGAAAAGCGTGCGAATTTTTACATCTAACAACTAGAACTCTATCAGTGTCCTTATATTCTCATGACTAAAGTTACACAGAAGTAGTCTCATTGCCATCTCTGACATTTTGAGGGAGGGATAAAGTTTTGCCGCTGAAGTGTAGGTCTGAATGTCAACTCCTCTACTTATTTATTTACTTACTTCCATCAGCAACAGTGCCGTTATCTTCAGTAGCGTTTTGTCGTTGCTTTAGCAATTGAAGTTCTCCTAAAAAGCTTAGACCTGCAAAGTGATTTCCTTTGGAGTTGTAATAGTGAATTATGCAAAGCTCTAATTGCGCTATTAGTTTATATGAGTTAAAATGTAATTGAGTTAATTTGAGGGTTTTATTACACACTGGTCTCCAAAGGTGAAATGCATTAAAGCACAGGAGGCTAAGCCTCTTCAGACACTGCTTTTGATGGAACCATTGTCTCATGTTTACTCAGTGGCCTGAAAGTCAAATGAGAAAGGTTGTGGAAAGCTTGTTTAGTATTTGCTTATATGTTGGAATTTGTAGATAGCAATTTTGTTTCTTTTGGTAGAAGTAATCCAACATGCACACACACACATATATATGTATATATTTAAATTATTTATTTATTTATTTATTTATTTATTTATTTATGGAATCAGGGATTGAACTCAGGCCCTTGTGCTTGCCAGGCAAGTGCTTATTCTGCTGAGCCATCACCCCCAATCCAACATGTCTGTAATCCACTACTTCCATGGTGTCTTTGGTATGGAATTAAGCTACTTACATTTGTAATGTGCTTGAATCTTAAAAATGCAAGTGGTATAAAGACACAGTGAAATAGGATGATTTACCACATATCCTTATTTTGAATACTTTGACAATAGAAATTGACTCATATGTTCAAAATGCTTGAGAAATGTATTTTTAAAATTTAATTTTCTTTTGCCCTAATTCCTTAGTAATTATTTAGCTAACAGATACACTATACCAATTCATTAACATTTTAGTTACACAGTGAAATCTATATGACATGAATATTACTAGTGGAGAGTTTCTTCCATAGACCTATTGGTAAGTACTCATTTCTATAAGATCTGAATATTTCCATAACAGAGTTTTTCTACCTTAGGACTATTGATATTTGGGCTCCGATCATTTTTTTTTCTTTTTTCCTTTTTTGGTGGAACCAGGGATTGAACTCAGACCCTTGCGTTTGCCAGGCAAGCGCTTGTTCTACTGAGCCATCTCCCCAGCCCCTTCCGATCACTTTTTTCTAAGTGCTTTTCTTGTGTGGTACAGGGTGTTCACCTGTGCCCTTCATGCATACCTAGGAGAGCACAGTGGTGTTCCCCACGTTGTAACAATGGATCATCTTTCCAGGTGTCACCTTGTCACAAGAGAAGAAATTGCTCCTGAGAACTAATTTTTATAAGATAAGCATTTTATTGTTTTTCAAAATACATATTGCAAATATATGTAAAATCAGCCTTCCAGGGTTTTTGTATAAAAAGCAAACTTTGAAAAAAAGCAGGACTGGCCAGCCAAATAGCTCAGCAGATTAAAGTGCCTGCAAGCAGGCACAGGGTCCAGGAATTTGATCCCTGGACCTGCAGTGCTGGCCCAGCCCCCAGGGCATGCTGAGATGGTGATTGAAACTGGACGTGGTGGTGTGCACCTATAATCCCAGCTCTCTGGAGGGACTGGTAGATCACTACCAGTCCGATCTAGTAGTGAGACTCTGAACACCCTGTAGACCCTTCCCTAAAACAAACAAGCAAGCAAACAAACAAAATAAATAAATAAGAAAAAAGCAGGATGCAGAGATAAAAGAAAAATGTTTTAATTTTATTCATAATATACACTGCTGCCACTATGTTCCAGGTTTTCCCTTTACTTGTGTGAGGTAGGTTAACAAAGGACAGATGCTGATGCAGGTCCTCTTTCTCAGAGAAACTAGGCTGGAGAAAACACGATGAGTAGGTTTAGCTTTGTGTTAGGGGCTGCTTCAGATGGGGTGTGTGGTAGGCCTCCCCTCGCGCTTCACACCAGAAGGCTTTAGCATAAACACTTGGCTGGAACATCTCTGCAGGACGCATCCAGCTGTCCTGCGAAGGCACTGTTGCCCGCACCCACACGCCTTGACGCCTGACTTGCTAAAATGTCTGTTTGCCGTAGCAAACCCCACAGCACTGTGCAGTGTGAGCAGCGCACTGCTAGGCCTCAACTTCTTCAGCTAACCCAGTCACTTGCCATTTGTCCCTACATAAAATAAATGGGGTATTGGGGGTATCTTTCAAAAGCCAAACCAAACCAAACGATGAAAGGTATCAGTTGACATTTTTCTGAAAATCATTATTTTAAGGTAATTTCACAGTAGATTTTAGTAATATAAAGTTTTACAAAAATTACAATGAATTTATTTTATTTTCATAGCCTGTATTCCACCAGAGCTATTCAATTTTATTCTATCTCCTCTCCTCTCATCTTTCCTTAATTACTTTGTTCATATTTGCTATTATGATTTCATTATTAAACCTAGTAATTTATCAGTGTAAAACTCAGATTTGGAGTAGATCCCAATAAAGATAGAATATTACTTTAAAATCATTTTCCAGAGAAAACTGCAAACCTATTTCCATTTTGCAACTATTAATATATATTTAATGAATTGTTTTGATGCATGGCTGCTCCATTTTTAATAAGCAATACTATTTTCACTTCCACATAATATATCTTATCAATTGTGCATAAAGGTATTATTTACACATACAAACATATTGCCAAAGTTTATACAGTAGTTCAATCATATTATCTTCTTCATATTAATCTTTTCCTAAATAGTTTTACGCGTATAGCATTGGGAATGTGAAATCTCTGGTAGCATATAAATTTTGCAAATACTTAACCTTTAGGTAGCAAGTAAAAATGCATTTTAAAATTTTGTACAATCTGTACAAATAGGTGATTCAATTGAAAAACAGAACAGTAGAAATAACATATCAATAGGTGATTCTCAGCATCATTGTGGTTTTGATATACCTTTATCAGAGTTCTGGCAAACTGTGACTAAGTGGTCGTTCTGAGCACTTTAAAGGTATCTGTAGCAAAGAGCATTCTCTTTTTTGCACGTAGCTTTTCTTCTCAGATGCAGACAGATGCACGAGGACTGTGTGCCTAAATGAATACTTTTATTCTTGACTAAATTAGTCTGGCATAAACACCACACTGCTAGCTTTCAGTACAATTGAAAATAAGTGTTGGGGTTCAGAGGTCTTTCTTTTCATAGTTTTGCTAAATCATGCTCAAAGATCAGTTTGTATTCCAACAGTAACATTTAAGACAGCATAGTTAAGAATCTCTTAACATTTCCATTTACAACTTCTCTCTCCTTCTAACATTTTCTTTATTGATTTTAGGATGTTTCACAGTAACAGCTTATCAGCACTTACAGCCGGTGACCTAAATATGCAATGAAAATTGTACTACCCTAGCTAGGTGATAAACTGGCCTTGGCTACGGGGTTTAGAAATGCTATTTTCCTTCCTAGGGACCTCTTCTCATTACTAATTATAAAACAGCAAAGCATACTACTGAGGTTGATCCCTGTAGAGAAATCAAGCTAGGTCTTTTATAGATTTTAAGATGAAGATGTTTAAACATCTTTTGCCTTGTTAATAACTCATATTGGCCTTTAGCATTTCATTCCAACCAAAAACACTCCTGAGTTTGTAGCTTGTCAGTGACAGAAAAAAAAAGCACGAGGATGTCTATTTGTTTTTTATAAGTTAAGGGACTGTCTTTAACTGTGGCATCCAAGGGAGCGTACTGTTGGATGGAATGTGCTCTTTTGTTAGCTGTGTGTTCCTTATCAGAGAAGACTTACGGGTCCCCTCCTAACCTCTCTCCAAGACTATGCTTAGGGGAATCATAGGCTTTCATAATAATAATAATGAAAGAACTGTTAGTTCAACTTCCTCCTGTAGAAGTTGGGATGAATTCCTGTAGCTCATGTATGACAGCTTGGTGACTGAGACCACATTGTGGCCTTCTGGGTTTTCCAGGCAGATGGACCTGGGCTCAGCGCCTTGGGACCCACGTGCTGCTTTCAGTCCTCTTCCCTGGGACTGCTCTCCTTAAGGCTGGACAGACCCTTAGCTGTCTAAAGCAGTTCATTTCACCAAGGGCAGAGTCACATCGGCATGACAATGTGGCCTTCTTGATACTCCTCTGTGTGCTTGTGCTTATTTAGGTTTAAATGTATAGCTTTCTTCTATTGAAATCAATTAGCTACCCAATTTTAGCTTTTTCGAAAGCCACTGCAGCTCCCAGTTTGTTCAAGTGTAAAATATAAACCCACTTGTTCTTAGAGATCCAAATTACTAAATTTAATCAATCATGTTTTTCTCCCACTGCCGCCCCAATCCCATATTGCACTTTCCTCTTTGAGCTCTGTATTCTTTCATGTATCTGCTCATGCCTGATTTTCCCTTAATGTTCCTTTCCGGAATCCAAGGCAGGATGTTTCTCATTCTCCATGAGTGCAGGTGTGTTTGTGTGAAGCTGAGATCTCCATCCATACTTTTCTAGCTTCAGGTCAAAATACTTCAAAACTAAAACTCTGCCAGGAACCCAGATTTTGTCCAAAGTGTAGCTTTGCCTGTGGCTAACTTCCTTTGTTCTGGAAAAAGAATCAGTCAGCTCGGCTTCCCTTTCCTACCTTTTCTCTTCTGGACCATGTTTCTTCTTCTTGTCTGTTTCTTCAAAATTTTCAAACTAGTTTTCTTGAAAGATACCAGTTAACTATTTTTTTTTCCTGAGGTGAACCTGTTTTATTACAAGTGCAATTAAGTTGCATTTTTCTGTGATGACTTCAACTGAGGAAACATTCTTGATGGGTGTACATATTATTTGTGGCTGAGGTAAAGGTTTTTCTGAAATTTATTTCTCTTCATGAGAGAAAGGGGACTGGGCTTTTGCGGTGCAACTTGATGGTTCAGCACTGAACCTGTTCTGAGATTGACTTTTCTCCTCACCTTCCTTCCAATTTTCATCACTGCTTTTTTTCTCTTTCCTCTGACCAAGCCATAGGCTCTCTGCACTAGAAAAAGCTTTAGGGCTAATTTGGTTTCATCTCATACCATATACTGGAAAACTCCAGAGAGCCTAATTGACTTTCTTAGAATCCATTTGAAGTGAGATTTAGAAGCCCAGTTTTGTGTTTTGTGTCACTGCAGACTCTGGATATGCCCTTTCTTATGCCTGCTTGTTTAAGTTGGTTGCTAACTTTGGCATCCATGTTGGAGTCATGACCTCATTAATTTTGTACAAAAGTGTATTGCTGATAAGTGTGATCATAGGAATGATAATTTGTGGTAGCGTAGTTCTGAAAACTTATGCATACACAAAACACTCAGCTTATACATTATGGTTATGTGGAAGAAATAAACCTCAGTGTTTTATAGGCTATGAAAAGAGATTTGCTAATGGAAAGTAATGGATAAAATTGTAGAAGCTGCCATTTAATGTTCTGTATTGTTTTATGTTGTCTGCTTTCACTAAAGATCTGAAATGGTATTTTCTGAACTAAAAAAAATTGTGATGTAAGCATCTCTATTTATGACCAGTGAGCTGGAAGTCTTGGCTTATTGTATATTTATATTTAAGAGACTATAACAGAATATAAAATATCGTGGCAAAACATGTTACCAAATTATAGCCATTTAAAGTGTTTTCTCTTCAGATAGATATATAGATAGACAGATAGACAGATAAACAACTGTGTTAAAATCAAGAGAACAGAAGTTGGTGCAATTAGAGGATGGGCAATAATTATTTTAGATTTTAGGCAGTAGTCCAGACAATTAATAGCTTCAGTAGGTTAGAGGACAATGTGCCCTTCAGCAATACTTCTTCATCTAATCAGCCCGAATCCTAAACTATCACTTGAGACTACCTGAAGTAGTCTCAAGTTATTAATATGTTAACCAAAATGGCGGTAGAGTAGCAAACCTCTTGGTGATCAAATCAAAGAACGCTACTTGAGGTTCTTTATTGAATCATAACAGTCCTTCTGAAAAGTCCCCAAAGGAGAAAGGACTTTAAAACTTTGCAGATGAAATTCTTATTTGATAACATTGTGCCCTCCAAATTTCGATACTTTTCTCAGAGAAGAATTTCAGTCATGCTGGCCTGGAATGAAATAGAGGCTAAGGTTAAGCACTGTGTAGAAACTGATACGAAGTTGTCAGAACCAGAATCTAACCTCGGCTCCATCAAGCTCACATAAACAGAACAGAACAAAAGCTCTATTCAAGAATGTCGATTCAACCTCACTGAACAGCAGAGTCCCTCATCATGTCTTAGTGTGTATCAGAGTCTGCAAATGGGCTTCGCTCTCTGCTGCTTCATAAAGATTGATCGGTAATGGCTTTCTGAAGTGCCACCTTGAGAAAGACTTTATGGTAGATCCCTGTTATTGGGAAAGTGACATGATTGATTAGAGGATCCTGTCTTGGAATGTGGGGGGGGGGGGGGAGTTTGCCATCTCTGGCTTTGGAAGAGAGAAATAGGAAAGGATTTACGTGAGGGAAATGTAGGGCTTTGGAGTAAGGCATAAATTGAATGCCGGTCCACATGTGCCCTGGTGGGGAGCTAACTTAACCTAGCACTAATTTAATTTTTGAAAAATAATAACATGTTCCTAGTATTTTCGAAGAGTAAAAGGAATTAAATATCTGGAGAAAACATGATGAGTGATGAATATTTTAAAAATGCTATTACTTTCCATTTATCTTTAACCACATTCTGCCCGCGCAACCCCAAGACTCCTCTTACAATGGGCTGCTGGTCTTTTTTCAGCAACGTCTGCTAAGAGTGTACCAGAACAAGTTGTAGGTTGAGCCAGATATTGGGCCCTAGCAGTGAGTTTTCTGTGACAACCATATCAACTCCCAAGAGGACTCACTCAAGTTTGGCATATTTATTTTTAATCAAATGTATGGATATTTGTAAGAGCTGACATATTTGTTGGAATATTCAGGTAATTTGATGCTGTATTTTTTCTTCTATTTATTTTTGAGCCGTGGAGTGCCTGAGATATTCAGGACAGAGACCCAATACACACGATGACTTCTTTTATCCTATTAGCCTCTCATATTTTTGTGGGTAAATTTAAAAGTCACTTTAGATGTAAAAGCATAACTATGAATTCAGCTAGGATTTTTTTTTTTAGCCATTGTGTGTTCCAACGCCTATTTTCCTTGTGAGTGAATATGCAAGAATGAACTCCTATGAGACTAGATTAATCAAATTTAAAAGCAAAGGTAAATTTAAATCAACCATGCAGCCCCTCTGTGCAGCAATTAACATTTCCAGGTAGAAAAAAATGAATGGTCTGATAGTAAATACCAGTTCTCTGCAGAATTGGGAAGATCCTGTTTCATGGTATATTTGGGCTGAAAATGAAAATTTGAAAGAAAAATTGTTATTCACATATTGGCTTTGACTTTTTTTGTTTATTGGTTTTGTTTTTGGTACTGGGGGTTGAACTCGGGACCTTGCACTTGCCACGCAGGTACTTATGCCACTGAGCTATATTCCTGGCCAGCTTTGGCATTTTAAGATGTAATTCATATTTGATTGGGACTTCTGTTGAGAAATATTTCTCTTAAAAATTAAGTTCAATTTCTCTATTCCTTAGGCTATGGAAGAGTTCCTGAAATTGGCATAATTGATATTTTGAACTGTATCATTTTTAGTTTGTGGGTGTCCTGTACATTATCATCTGTTTAATTATATTCCTTGCTTTTGCCTACTATAGGTCAGGAGTAATTCATTCCCTCCCACTTTGACAGTTGTACAAACTAACATTGCTTCCAGATATGAGGCAGTGATCTGAGAATTAGTAGATCTGGTTTACCAGGAGTAAGTGTCATGGCTTCATGCCCAGTTAACTTGTATTTGTCTCCTTTGGCCCAGATTTCAACTCAAGTATATGAATATTCTTTGTAGTCTTATTCAACTCTTTAATTACTTGGTTTGGACTTTTTGTCGCTTTCTTTGTTTTAAAAGATTTATTTCTTTGTACAAGATCTTGCTACGCAGCTTGGACTCATAGTTATTCTGCCTTCACACCTCCCCAGTGCTGGGATTATGGGCAGGTAGCACCACTCCCGATTTCAGTGGCTGACATAACACAGGGCTGGCTCTGCATGCAGTACCAGAGTATGAATTCTGGTCCTTGCACTTGCTAGGCAGGCACTTAGACCCCTGAGCTATCTCCCCAGCCCCTTTTTGGCACTTTCATAAAGGTAAAAAAACAAAACAAAACAGTATTTTAGAGATGATAAGTTCTTGAGGCATGGTCTTTGAGAATTAAACAGGAGGCAGTATGAAGAAATGTGTTACAATTTTTGAAGCAAAAGCAAAAGCATTAGAGCCATGCATTTTCTTTATGTATGTCACATAGGAGTCTGAAGGTTTAAAGTTTTTCTTGCTTACCATAGAAATATGACTGAAAGACTTGGAGAAGGAAGAAAGGCTGGAAGGTTGAATGTGTGTTGGGCAGTCTGGTAAGAATACACTTCCTAAGAGCACTCAACAAGTACCTTTGGAGTAATGTTTTATTTTCAGGTAAAACAGGGGTTATTATTTGTGTCTTACTGATTTGGATATCTGTATGTGTGATCTAAAATCATGAGTGTGCCCTTACTGTGCTTCAAGCCCCTTTTCTTCCCTGCTCGGGGAGTGGAGGACAAGCGGCGACTTTCCGAAGCCAGAAGACCCCTTGCTAATTTTCAGGGTCCATGAAATCTGCTTTTGTAATATTTCTTGACCGACTGACGAGGACAGGTTGCTGCAGTCTGGTGAGGTGCCGGCGCAGAGACAGCACTACTGCTGCCTGATGGAGTTTCTAATTGAATCAGCCCAAGGAAGGGCAAGGACAGCACTGCAGAAAGCTTCCGAGGGCTGTCAGATTTGTTATGCTCGGAACAAAACACCCATGTAGAGTGGCTGCGTCATATGTGATTCAGCCTTACTGTGTTTCTGGATGTTTGTCCCCATTTTTGGCGGGCATGACTACCCAGCATGACTGTGGTGTGTGTAAATGCGACTATGGCCAATACCTTTGGCCGGTGGACACTGGTGCAACTTGCAGTAAGAGCTTCCTCCCTGAGAGGAATCACTGTGGCTGGAAGTTTCGCCTAATCGCCATTCAACCGAGCCTCTCTTGAAATCTGGGGTCTCTGTAACCTGCTACCATCAACTCACTATACTGGCACCGAGCAGGGGCCTGTATCCATGCAAATGAATTTTTTGAAATCTGTTCAATAAGATGGTCATGTGCTGCATAGCATGGACAGATCATGTTGGTAAATTTAGTAATACATTGAAGTTAGCACAAGAATAATCTTATCCTGTTCTTTTTCCTGTTACAAAGATAGGGGACAGGTAATTTATTATATACTTACTCACGCTGAATAGGCCAGAACCATGAAATTTGAGAATCTTTCATTTGAGGCCATCAAGTCACTGGGGAGATTAAATCTACATTGTGCTTTAATCTGCCGGATGGCTATTGCCATCCGTAAAATGTCGAATCTGTCGGCATAGTTAATGTAAGGGACACTGTCCGGGTAATCACCAGCTGAATGTAGTGACAAGTAATTTTATTGAAGCACCAAGTTAGAACTTAACCTCTGTAATTTTTTTCTCTTGAACCCATTTTCTTACTTTTGATGAAATCAAGATATTTTTAGAAAATACAGTGAATTCTATGTCAGTTTTAAACAAAACATTTCTCACCCTTACACTTAAATTTAGTTCACATGAGAGGTTATGCCAAGAAGAATGAACAGATTACCAAAGGAAAAAAAAAGTAATTTGACATGATTTAAAGCAATCTATTATTCTATCTTGCACTATTCTTGCACTAGTTTTTGTAATCTTTGTCTTTTGCTTCTGGACAGAGACAAGATATTCCCGCATCATGGATGTGGAGGAGTTGTGTTAATCATTGTCCTTGTGTTGTTGTTGTTGTTTTTTAATAGAGTATTTTTTTCCTTATATTTGTGTATATGTGTTATATTAATTCTTAGGCAAATAGAACAGTTAATTATCAGTTTGTAAATATTTATACAGGTATAAATGTTTTAATCAGGGTAAAACAGGACTATGACTTGTTTACATATGATTATAAACATGTATGTTTATAAACATATATTTAAACATATATTTAGCCAACTGAAAATGTGAGTTTGATGCCTTTCTAAAGTCATATTTCACTGTTACAAAGAAAGATAAAATTTCCTTTTTGAAAATAAAATCCTATAGTGTTGGATGGTAAAATAGTATATCTAATTCTTAACTGCAAATAATTTTAGAAGCTCATTTTCCCCCCTTAAATCTTCAAACGACTGTACTTTGTCAGAAATCTCAATTATCAAGCATAAGTGGTAGCGGTGGTGACTCAACGTGGAGGCTGAAATAGAGAGGTAATGGAATATGCTCTGAATTAGAAAACAAGGTGGATGGTGATGTCTGAATGAAACCTTTTCAAATCCACTGTCAAAACACAACTTCTTTCTACCCCTTGTTTGAAACTCACGGCAACCTTGCTGCTCGGCTTCTCTGCTGGGTGTGTTTTCCGAATGCCTTTCATTTAATAGGCATATTTTAAAAATCTAATTTTACTGTCTGCTTCAGATCAGCTATACTGTGGGAACCTAACAATTTTAGGCTGTCTGGATGCTGTTTTCATCAAGTCATTAACATTATTATTGAGGGTGACACGGGGAAGTTATCTGCCCCGGCTTAGAGCATCTTATTTGTTAAAGAACACAGCCTTTTAACCTTTATAAAGGATGTGGCTTCACCAAGTTGACTTTTTATATGGAGCTGCTTTCCATTATAATTTCAATTTATGTCTGTCTGCAGCACTTCCTGCAAATCTTAGAAGACTTCTCTGTGTCAGTGAAGCATGGCTGGGCTAGGAGTATGTGGGCTGAGGACCGTGGTTTCCTACCATGTTACAGTTGGAGCTTAGGCTTTTCATTTTAGAGACCAAAGGATGGAAACTCAGGTTGTCCATCAATATAAAGAGGTTTAGTGTAAGTATGTTGATACTTTTTGAAGTGGATTTTCTTTTCTACTGTATCTTGCCCTTTTGTCTCAACTCTCTCATTCTTAAATGATTTGGAATCCTAAAATCTAGGTGATTTACATCAACCTTTTTTGTTATGGATTATGTTTCCTTCATGAATGTTGAATCTTCACACAGCCCCCCCTCCCCCTTCTGCCTTGCGCTTTGATTCATTTGCGCTGGACTTTATCATAAACATCACAAGTCTTTGGAAAAGTATCAGTGCTATTTTGGTGTGCTTTCTGCACAGTTAAATGAAGAAAAAGAATAAATATCAACAGAAAATTATAGCATCTATTCAAATCCATGGTCAATATCTTGGAAAATTTACTTCTAATCATACTACTGTGCAAAGATTTATTTATTAACCTATGTAAATACCATTATTCTGCCTTCATTGATTCCTACCATCATATATCTCTAGTAATGCCCAAGACTGGAGTTTCCTGCAGCTAGGCTATACAAACATTGACAGTCTTTTAATTTTTATCACTCTGATCTAGCTTTGAAAATGTCTCATTTGTTTGTCTTTTATCAAAACTCAGCAGAAGTCTCTAAATCATCTGTCCTTGGTTCTTACTTGTTGTGGCAGAGCTGTGCTCTTTCTTTTGTTCTTCCTAATTATGAAATCTGCTTATTTATTTGGATCTTTACTGCAATATCTTTTACTTGCTTTTCTAACTTTCTTTGAGTTTTGCAACTTGATGTTCTCCGTTGTTTTCTTTTTTGTTTTGCTAGCTTATTCCCCTTCATTGTGGAGGAAACTTGTTATTACCAAGCAAGTAATTAAGCAAATCTATCACTGAAATTATATTCAGAGGTAGGCCTATAGATAAACATGTTAGTAAGAAATATTATCTTAAATTATTTTAAAAATATCTTTCTGAATTAGTAATATTGCTAATGTCTTTGTAGCAAGGAGAGGGTCTCTTAATAGGCAAGTGTAGGAAAAACCTGAGTATATGTAAGCAGGCTAATTAGCTGTTTACTGATTTCCTACTTTTAGGTTAGTATCCCTTGAGCATTTAATTCTTCATCTTGTTATTGTTCTATGACTTCATACACAGCTTTTGTAAAAATCTGAATTGTGTCTTGTGTCAGTAGTTTTTAAGTTGGATATTTTGTGTTACTGTGTTAAATTTGTCCAATTTGCCATATGATTTTTTTTTTTTTTTTTTTTTTTCCGCAACTGGGATTGAACTTGGGCCCTTGTTCTTGCCAGGCAAGTGCTTATTCTACTGAGCCATCTTCCTGGCCCCACCATGTGATATTTTATCATGGAATAGTCAAAATAAAAATCAGTGGCTGCAGGGACACTGCATTGTCTGATAGGGGGCTACAGATAGCTTTGGCCTGCAGTGTTAGTTCTCCATCTTTCATAGTGAGCCCAAGGGCTAGGCTGCTCCCTAAAAATAACCCATCTCCTTTTTTCTTTTGGTTCTTCACTACTGCTACTCTTATTGTACCTGTGACATTGTTCCTTTCTGTTTGTGGTATAGTCCTTTTTCATTTTTAGCTCTCTGCCTATCTAAATAAACCCTTGTTCTTTCCTCGCTAAGAAAGACAAAAAAGGGCAAAATGTGATAACTCAGTGACTGTTTTTAAAAGACTGTGTTCACTTTTGGTCATGATGAGATCACGCTGACATTGGGTGGAAACAGTGCCAGTTCTTATATATCTACATTTCATCTTGAGCATATGATTCTTTTAAATTTTAAGTATTAATTTTGTTTTCTTGCCTGTTTAGCAAAGAGAGCTCTAATTCTTTAGAAGACAATACTATCTTCCTTTGGAACAATAAGGAGTTAGGCTATTGGAAGAGAACTGAAATCCAGCAGAATTTTACTAGTAGATATTGAAGAGTATAAGGCAGGGGTAAAGAAACATTGAAAATAAGTGAAAGAAGTCTCTCCATGAATTGGTGCTTTAAAAGGGAAAGATAGTTAAAATAAGCTTTTATGAAAATATGACAGATTGGAAGTCTTTCAGATTTCATTTCAGAGCAAATATTGGAAGTATTGGGTTTGATCCCAGGGGCTGCTATGCTGCCCTCCCCCCCCCCCCCCCCCAGTGCACTGAGATGGCAGTTGAGACTGGGCATGGTGGCAGGCGCTGGAAATCCCAGCTCTTGGGAGGCTGGAAACAGGCAGATCACTTCAAGTCTGATTTAGTAATGAGACCCTGAACATCCTGTAGACCCTTCCCTAAAATACAGAAAAAAAAAAAAAAAAAAGCCAGTATTGGAAAAACAAGTGCCGTCATTTGATGGAGTACCTAACCTGTGATAGAGTCGTGTTAAACAGGAATCAGTAACATGTTTGCTTCTGTTGTCCACATTTCATAGATGGGAAGTCTGAGGTGTATGAGGTTATCAGTCTGCAGTGCTTAATGGTAGTGGAGCTCTGAGCACCCCAGCCTTACAAATACAGAATCTTTCTGTCTCCAGTGAGAGTCTGGAAAGAGGAAAATCTTCCAGGGTGATGAAAATACTTGGTGTAAAAAAAATCATGCCCTAACATTTTCATTCATTTGCCTTAACATTCTTGTATTTTCAAATCGAAGTTTTAGGTTAAATTCTCCAGACATTGTCTGCCCATCCTTTGTGGTTTTCTACTCATGCATCTGCTCCATGCATATTTTGCAAGTCTAAGTGATCAGTCATGCACTGTCTGGATGTTCAGCTTATCTATCTGCCCCGGACCTGTGTTTCTTTCCTTTGTGGATTGTCTGAGGACCAAGGCCAACATCATCTGCTCATTTATAATGCTCACATTTTGAAGTGATAAAACCCATACTGAAAATTTTAGTAAAACTAAACATGAAGGTTCTAGCATTCAAATGTGTTAATCTTTCAAGGTATAAAATGACTCACTACAAATTTTTGGAGGCTTATTTCTGTTTTGATGATTGTTTTCATTGCTCATGAAAAGAAAAAAAAAGTCTTCTAATTGTCTTTGCATATGTAGCACTAGAAAACTCCCAGACGCTCTTAAAGTGAATTGTCATTATGCTGTTTATATAGAACTCTTTTTGGTATCAAAATCATTTTCAAATCCACTTTGATGTAAATATTTTCTAGCATGTTAGAAAGGAGGTGGACAGACCTTTGAAATTTATACAAGCAGATGTTGCCTGAGTAAGTTTTATTGCCTGTCAAGTTATGCATCAGAGCGCTATTTTAGTAGATATGTGAGGATGAGGCCAGTCAGGATTCCCCATTAACATTACACAATCTTGAGTTGTTTTTCCAGGAGAGGTAATTACTTTTCTCTAATTCACCCCCACTTAGGGTTCTAATTCCCTAGTGTTGTACTACAGACATTTATCACATAATAACCCTTAGATTCTCTTAACAGTGGATCTGCAAAAAACTTACATACATTTTTGTCTACCTGCTATGGTAAAATAATTACCTGAGCAACGCTCTCTATACACATGTGAAGTTTTCTTTGTTGTTCTGTGTATTTTGACCAGCACGGAAATGACTAAAAGAAAAACTCTTGGATTCATTCCATATTTTCTTCTATATTTCATCACCTGTGAATTAAGAGATTTTTGGATAAATAATCTTGTACTGTTTTCACACTCTAAAATTTATGGTTTCTAAAATCATTGTAGTTAAAGTAATGGGATTAATTTCCACACATTAATTATTTATATTGTTCAATATTGTTTAATATTTTCTTAGGAATCTTTGCTATTATTGTTGTTGAGACAATAAACCCAGTGCTATCACCTTTGCATACATTTGTGGATATTTACTATGTGGAAAATATAATTCTAGTCAAAGTATTGAAGAGTCCAGTATGTCTATTACTAAAATGAGACGAGGCCTTGGGTATTAGGCCCTTCTGACCTTCACGTGAGTAGTCCTAGTTATGCTACACAGAAGCTTGCTGTTTGCTGAACTCTAATCTTCAGACTTCCAGTTTCCTCATAATAATTTTTATTTTTTGCTCCGACTGCCTTTAGGGCAGGTTTGGCTGGCTTGAGTTGTGGGGTTCGAACCACAGCAACCTGAGCTT
>NW_004524582.1:6227428-6242681 GCF_000260255.1 Octodon degus | reverse complement strand
CCTCCTTAATATATTTCCTTTGAGGGACCTGGAGTTGTCAGAATCCTGTGGTTCTCCCCATAGTACACTTCTTTGAAATTAACAGTATTTACTCCAAAACATAAAATCATCCTGAGGACTTAAAGAATTCCTATCCACAGAGACTGAAATGTGTATACTAGTGGTGCATGCTCTGGTGAATGATAGAAATTTGTCTCTGAAGTCATCTCTCTTTGAAATAACACATCACAGAAGTATATTTCTGTATTGACTATATTTTCTTCCATGCTTTTACCTAGATAATATCTTATATCAATTGCAAAAATGATTTTACATTTTGGTATGTGGAATTGGCAGTTACTGTAGGTTTGTAATAAATACATACAACGAATTCGGCCTTTGTTCTGTTTTCCCTGCAGCTCTCAGCCCCATAATAAAGTGTTACAGTGAGAGCAGATCGAGCATCCATGGATTTAGTCTTTCTTTTAGAAATGAAATTATTTAGTCTGACATTCTGATACCTGCAGTTCTGTTATTAAAAATTTAATGTGGTACCATGACGCTGACTTAATATAGCTGTTTACATAGTGATTGTAAAAACAGAATTCTGAGTATGAGAATTTTCTGTTTAAAGTGAACTCAAAGAATGAGAAAGCCATAATTTTCTAATGGTATACAGGAGACAAATACTAAAGTAAATTTTTTTTTTCTTATTTATTGAAACCAGTTAAAAAAGATACATTTAGCTTGACGGGCATAACATTACCAAGAAAAACCTGTTTCCCTTCTGCAATTTTCGAGCTCTCTTTAAGTTTGTATGTGTTCTGGGATCAGAGTTCCACTAACGTAAATTGGACTTTTGCCTGATAGCTATGGAATAACTTTCCCTTGCTCCAAAATATTGTGGAATGAAGAAGAGATTGTATTGGTTTTCTGCCCAGAAAATGATGCCTCCTTCCGTGATTATGCACTTAGCTTTATTCTCTGCTCACAAGCCCAAACCACCCAGTGTGACAGGAAAGTAGCGATTCTCGATAGATGGCGACCATGCCACGAGGGGAACATTTGAGGGCGTCTGGAGGGTTTTTGGTTGTCACATAGAGAGTGGTATTATAAAGCATCCAGTGGGTGAGAATCTACTAAGCGTTCATTCCACAAGGGACAAGCTTGACCCCTGCACCAAAGCATCACTGAGCTCAACGTGTTAACAGTGCTGAGGCCAAGAAACCAGGCTTTAAGATTGATTGCTTTCCACATCTCGCCTCTCCTGGTTTGCTAGACAGTTTCTGGTCTTTGCCTCCTGTAGTATTTTACACCCATTGAGTGGTGAGTGACTCTCACGTGAAAGTCTGACTATGATTGTGCTGTATGCTCATTAATAAAATTTGGAAATTATTAAACTTGTGTGTTGAAATTTGTTTGGCACACAGAAAACTGCACAATTAAAAGATAGACCTCTGTGTTATTTTAGAATGCTTGTTGCTTTTCTCTCTAACCACAGCAGAATGAATTTCATAATTATATATTCTGTACAGAAATATCAACATAAATGTGCTTTCCTGAAGCATGCATCTGCTATCAGTGAGGCTGACTGTAACTCAGACATATGCTGGGTGGCAGCAGATAAGTTTGGAATTAGTTGTGATAGGTAATCCACAAAATAGCAAGACCACATGGTAGTAATCAAGAATTCACTGTAATTACTTTAATCTGTAATCAGCTCAATGCAGTGCACTAAACACTGGCAGAGGAATTTTACAACCAGAGAGGAAGTTGGTTAATTATTCCAAAACCATTTCTTTGTTCCCATATTGATTTTCAATTGCATGACCTTTTCATTCACTCATTTATATATTTATTCATTCAGTAGAATGAGTTAATTACACTAGGAGCATATTAATTACACTCCAAACAATAAACAATATGGCATGTCCCCAGACCTTTCAGTGCGTCCAGGCTCAGAGTGAGAGACTGACGTGTAAATAAATCCATAAGTGCAGTAGTAATTCTGTTCATTCCCTGAGAAAAGAGGAACTTAGAAGTGCAAAGTTAGCAGTTAGTAATTAAGAAAATGGTTTCTTTATCTTAGAAAAAAAGCACTGGGAAACACACAAACACACAGTCAAATGCACAGAAACACGTCCATTGCTGCCAAGGAAGCTAGACTGGTTACTAATAAAACTAGTGAGTCTTAATTTTGTTGTCAGTATTGAAACTCTAGGCTATACGTGCTATTCTGAACTTAATTGGATGACAAAACTGCTTGTTGCACAATAAAGTCAGTATGTAAAAATCATATTCTTCTTGATTTCTTTTAAGGATTTATCTTGGGGGTGTAGATATGAACAAAATGTATTAAATACTTTGCAATCCTGTTAAAGTGTAAAGCTAAGAGGGAGAAAGAGCCATGAGGGACATTGGGGGAGCTGGGAATGATCACACTGTGTCAGGTAAGTGTTTAGTCTGCCCAAATGAAGCATGTTAATCTGTATATCCAATGAAAAGTGAATGAATAAAAAAAAAAAGAAAAAAGAAAAAAATTGCATTTTCAAATCACAGGTTAGAAGCCCCGAATGCTGTTCCACATTCTTGGTTACCAAGATGCTCTCTGGCTTGAGCCCATGTGTAAACAGTTCAGATTGGACAAGTGCAAAAGGTCCTCAGGCCGGGGTAGGACTGGAGTTTTACAAAACACCGTTTTATACAGATAATGGGATTTGAAAAGAAGAAACAATATTCAGATAAAGAGTAAATGAGACAGACTTGAAAAGCAGCCGGAAAAAAAAAGTCTTCAGAAATTTCAGATGAGTTCAATATAAGTTAGCACTGGGTGTTGCTTTCTCTCTCTCTCTCTCTCTCTCTCTCTCTCTCTCTCTCTCTCTCTCTCACACACAGAAAACAAAAATGGACTGCATGTGACTTTCCACGCCAGGTTTGGATGACAGCATATGGCAGTAGGAGGTGAAAGTTGGTCTCACACTGATCACACCTTCCTAGTTGTATTGTGCTTATTCCAGGCCACTCAAGTAACAAATGACACAACACTCTCAAAAGCTAGAATAGTTCTTTTTAAGAATTAGGAAGTCCGGATGGTGAAAGGTAAGGTTGAAGATTTTAATAATGTAGTACACTGGCCAATACAAAAATTGTGGTGTTCATCGCACTTCATTTTAAAAGTTTTATTTCTTTATTTGTTATTTTTACTTTTTCTGTATTTAAGACAAGGTGTACAGGGTCTAGAGGGCCTAAAGGGTCTCACTATGTAGAGTAGACTCTTAGTGATTCTCGTTTTCAGCCTCCCAAGTGCGGGGATTGCAGGCGCACACCACCACACCCAGTCTCAATTGCCTTCTCACCCTTGGGGGCAGGGCATTGCACACTGGGGATCGAACCCCAGCCACTGGGCTCTGCCTAAGCAGGCACTTTAGTCCTTTGAACTATGAGGCTGGCCCAGTTTTACATATTTGAAGGATGGTTACGATCAAGAAGATTTAGGTCTAGTATTCAGGAGAATCACAAAGGTCACAAGAACAGGGGCTTTGGATCAGTACTAGAATCATGCAGAGGGGCTTATCCGAAACCAGAATAAGCACCTTGGAAAGTAGCGAGTTTGCATCCTGCAGGGATTAGGACTGACACTTGGTAGACCATACATTGAGCCTCCAGGAGGAAGTTTGAGTATCTGGGCAGCGTTTTGTCAAACTACATAGCATGTGTCCTTGCATTTTTGCAGATCCCTAAGAGTCCAGGACATTATGCAACGAGATGACAGTGGGAAGTGGACAATAATTCCTGAACATTTTTTTTTTTTTGTTATTTAAACTGCTCTTTTCATTCTGAAAAGAAAAAAAATGTACCTTGGCATGCCTTAAAGGAAGAACTGAGAGAATGTAGCATCCTTCTATTGTTCTATCTGTTCAACCTAACCAGAATGTTCTCCAAGGACGAATGAACAGCAGACTCTAGACTCGGGTTCCGGCAGGAGGAATCGGCCTGCCCTTGGAGCCTGTTATGAGGGCTGTGGGTCGTACGTGGTGTGGAACTGCTGTCGAGGGCCAGGAGCAAGCCTGGAGGGAGTACTCCGCGGACCACTGACGCATTCCTACCTGCTCACCGGAAGTCGCGGGCATGTATTAATGCACTGGAATATGGACAAAACCGTATTATGACCCAAATATCATTTTCTGTCAGTCAATACAGTTGAATTCCCACTAGTTAAATACATATGTGACTCCACATCGGGCTTTGTAAAGCTGTCCTATTAGCTGATAATCTTGACCTATTTATCCTTATTATCAAGTGGATCCTTGTAGTTTCTTCCATTGCCCTCATTGCTTTATGAGGTAAAAAGAATGAAGCTGGTGGTATAACAAGAAATGTAACTTAATTTTGGTATGTGCAGTGAAGAAACATTTTGGTTTAATTCCACTAATTATCTAACAAGTTTATTTATTACCTTATATATGTGTCTTATTAAATTTTTAGACTTTAACTTCTTCAAGAAAGGAGGACTGCCATTGTATATTTAATAAAATAGATGCTCAATCAGTTTGTATGCTATAAGTAAGCTAAGAAAAATCAAGTCCTGTGTGGTCTCAGGGCCTGTTCTTTCCATTCTCCACTGCTGCTTTCCTTATTTGACTTCAGTATTTTTAGGCTGATTGCAAGAAAGCTACAGCAAATGTACTCTAGTTTCCAACTTTTCTGTTTGGATTTTCAGGTCGTACTTCTGCAGAGTGCATGGGTATTTTGCTTACACAGCTCTGTTCAGCAATCACTTGCTTTTGGGTCATGGCCATAAAAGGAAAATGCCTTCCACAAATAGTGTCTTGGGCAGAAGCGTATTGTTCCTTTTGATGTGATTTTACTTCTTTCTCCGAAATCCTTACATGGTAAACTGGAACAAGACAATTGCTCACAGAGAAATGGGCTTGGAAAGCAGGAAGGAAACTCTCCAATCAATAAAGAAGAATTTGTGCATGTGGCCCTCACTTCCCAGGGGAGTTAAAGCGCTGTTCTGTTTTTAGGGGTTTTTGGTTTTGGTGGTTGTTGTTTTTGCTGTTGCTGTTTTATTTCTCAGAATACAGGGCTAGACTTCTATAGGAGCAACATAAAAAGAAATGCAACCTTACCCTTAAGTATTAGGTGAAACTAAGATTCATGGAGAAGCAATGGGAACTTCTTTTCTCTCTACCATTTCTTGTCCAGCGTCTTGGTTTGCAGCTATCTAGATGGAATTGGAGATTTTGTTCTGCCAGGGTGATGAGATCAAATGGATATGTCAGCTCAAGTCCTTCCTCTGTATGGGGCCATGGATCAGAGCTCATTGTGGTTTTTCCACAAAAACAAACTGAGAATTGTTGCTGGCTTGAACTTTTACTTCAGATTTGATTTGTTTATTCCTCATGGAATTAGCCTGTGGATAGGAAAGTAGAGAAAGGTGGGGTTGAAGGTGAGGGGGATCAGTGTAGTATTTCCACAGTCCTCCCTCTAGGAGACTGTTTTATTTTTAAAGGAGTATACTCCAAATAGGGGGAAAGTATGTACATCCTGTGTGCTTTGTGATTAAGTAGAACTTTTGTGAAACACTGCAGGGTGTCTAATCTTAAATAATGGTTTAACAAGGAGCAAAGTAATAACCACTTTTAATAAGGTCCATGACATAGGCAATATTTTTTAGTTTAAAATTCTTCATGTTCTTCTCTGATACCTCTCCTAAGTTGTAAGCTCTTGGTCAGAAATATAGGAAAAGGTCTCATATAGCCCAGGAAACACTGAGACGCCCATTACTGCCATTCACCAGGTAGGGAATCATAGAGGTTTGTTAACTCACTGGAGGGGTGATTCTTTGAGGAAAAAGAAAGACAGAAAGAACAAGACTATGTGGAATTCTGTTTGTCCCTGTCATTCATATAGATGGTCTGAGGAGGAACTAGCCCTCATGTTTTTCAGTCTAATTGTAAGTCTGTTCTAAAAGTTATCTGAATTTCCTCAGAAGTAAAACTTTCATTGTGAGAAAGTAGCACATAGTTCCATCAGAGAATGTGGCTTTACAATTGCATGATATTTTTAATATATGTTAAATTTTAGGTCTGTCAATCATGCTGGTGTTTCTATAAGAATATGTCACAACACTTTTCCCTGAAAGAGGCTCAAATTTGAAGCAACATTAGTTATTATTAATAGTTATTATCCTCATTATATGTCTTAAAAAATTAATCATTTTCACTCCTTTTCAATAGTCCTGTCAGAAGTGTATTGTGATAGAAATAAAAATTCATGGACTACTAACTGGGACTTCAGTTAATGATTCCAACTGTTATGAATATTCACTTTCTAAAGCTACCATTTCTGGCTATATAATTCCTATATTCCAGGCGTGGTGTTAAGTATTTTACATATATCACCTCATTTAATCCCTATTCTAATGCTATTTTAAAGATAAAGAAATGATGACGTTGGTTCATTTGCATGTTGGAATCATACCGACCTGTAGAGCTGGAATTGAAGTAGTGCTTCGGATAACAGACGGCCAGGTCTCCAACACTGCGCTGGGGACTGAGTTTCCTGCTGAGGTACCTCTGAGTTTTCCTAAGCACTTCCAAGCAGGCACTGAGCGTTTTCAGCCCTAGCTCCTTGGCTGGGGATTCCTCAGTGCCTTCTACTTTGTATTGTTATTCAAAGACTTCTGCTCCTGAAACTGCAGTTCCTTTGGGCTTAATTTTTTTGCTTCCATTCTTTTTTGTGCCTCATATGCATTTAAACAATGGAACTAAATGATGCACTCTCTGATGAGAAACACAATCTATGTTGATGTAAGTGTGACTAATGAAAGCTAGGGTCTAATATCAGAATTCCTGATCCCTGGAATAAGCCTGTTCTCTTAGACTCCAAGAAGACAAAAGCAATTTGCTCTTTTTATTCCAGAGCGCATCCAACGTAAAGCTGTCAACCCGGCAGCGTGGCCGGGCATCTGCAGAGCCATATGTTGACAGATGTTTTTGTCTGTAACTCGAGCCTTCTGGTGCACAGTGTGACTTCCACTTGGAGACATTTTTCCTTTACTTTCTAGAGCTGAAACTGCAAGAATACTTCAATCGAATGAAAAAGAATTAGTAAACTGTAGAACGATGAATTGAAAATGCACTAACTCAGAAGAAAGCCACGGATGCTACCAACCTTTTTAATTTTCCTTTTTCTCTAGCTAGTGTTGGAGGACAAGGGGATATCCTTAGCTTTCTTCTCACAGATAGCGGAGAAAGATTACAAGGTAGATTGCCAGTTGCAGGATTGCAACAAACCACCTACCATGCAGCAGTATGCCCGGCAAGGAAGAAAAATCTGAAGTCACATTAGGACTTCACATAAAAGAAACTTCTAATCAAAGGCAAGGAAAACATTATCAAAAATCACCTAATAAATTGTAGCATAGTTTATGTAAATTCAGAAAGGACTTAGAATGACTCACTTAAAAAAAAAAAAAACAAGAAAGAATGACACCTGAATGTCTCATTCCGGAAACTTTTATATTTGTCTCCTCATCTGCTTTTATGCAAGACAGCCACGTGTTCCTCCTAATCATAGATAGCTTCTACAGAGTTGCATTTTAAAGTCTATCTGTAACAAAGACTGTTAGCTTGATGTGTGATTCCATCTAGGAAGTTCAGAAATAGCATCAGTTGATTTCCCTATTGCACCCACAGAAAGATCACATTCTGGCATCATTTGGAAGCTATTGTTTGCAGAAGGGAGAACGGCGAGGTGACTCATTTATCCTCACCTTTTGCTTAATGATTTACTTCGAGCGCAGTCTCTGCCTTGTGTCAGATTAATCTTCGAGATGCTTTTCTTCCTCAGGTGCTCACAACTACTTTTTAAGCACTGGATTTTGTACTTAGTAGTACCCAGAAGTATCATCTAGGCCCAGAATTTTGATGATTTACTCCCTCTTTTTGCTAACTACTTAGCACTGGTTTGGAGATTTTCTTGACCTCTATCATTTTTGGTTCTTCCATGAGAATTATGAAAATGGCAAATGAGATTTACATCTGAGTAAATGTGCATTTAACCTTTTTTTTTTTTTTTGGTTTGTGTACAGGGGGTTGAACCTAGATCCTTCGTACAGAACTATACCCCTGACTGTTTTTTCTGATTTAAGATAGGGTCTTGCTGTGTTGCTGAATTGCCCAGGTTGTGCTCAAACTTGTGATTCTCCTTCCTTCTGCTTCCTGAGCAGCTCGGCAGCTTCCTGAGCAGCTGGTATTGCCAGTGTGTACCACTCCACCTGGCACACGTTTGAATTTTATGTTGGTGATGCCTTTCCCCATTTGTTTAAAATAATATTTATAGATCAATCATAATACAACTCCCATGAAGTGTTCATGCCTTAGAGATGGTGAGAAACTTACTTTGTGGCTTATACTTAATGCAGTTGATGTCGCAGTAGCTGATAGAACATGAGAACATTCTAGAAACTTAATCCAGTAGTTTCGTTTTCTTTCATGCAGCCCAATTGGCAGAGAAAGGAAAGCTGGGTAGTTCATGGCCTTGCTCCATGCACTTTTTCAGGCCCCTCTGTTTTGTTGCCCTTCTCTGCATGAAGCATCCCAGACACACGCTAGGTCTTCTGTATCCAGCCTGCAGAAGGCACAGCACTTTCTTAATCTTTATGGTCCTCTTGTTGTTACTCTGATTCTCTGGACAAGTATTATGTACATGGCCCTGTCTAAAGCCAATGGAGCACCGAAAGGTAGTCTGGCAGAGTAGCCATTTTCAACATTAAAAGGTAAAAGCGAAACACAAAATGTGGATGAGGAGCTGGCAATCTGTTGCAGTGTTCAAACACGTGAGTTAGCCCTATCCTGTGCCTGCACACAGCCTAGAATAGCAATGCGCTGGCTTCCGAGAGCTGCTGTAGAGAAGTGTAACAAAATGAGCTGCAGAAAACAGCAGACACTCATTTCCTCATGATCCTGGAAGACAGGAGTGGAAACCAAGCTGTCAGCAGGTCCGCCAGCCTTCAGGGGTTGTGCAGTTTTTGCCTGCCTCCTTCTTGCCAGTGCTTGATCCTTTGTGTTCCCTGGCTTGCAGCTTCACCACTCTCATCTCATGCCCCATCATCGTCTAATGTTTCTCCAGTGTCTTTGAGGGTTTTAGTGTTGTTGCTGGGACTGAATCCAGACCTTCCCCAATCTGAGCATATGCCCTACCACTGAGTCATACCTTCAGGCCCTTGTCTTCTACTTAGGAGGACACTAGTCACGGAAGATGAGGGGCTACGTTAGTACTTCAGCTTAAGTTGATTAGATCTGTGTTGCCTTTTTAAAAAAGGTTATACTCACAGGCATTGAGGATTAAGATGCAACATGTAATTAGGAGAATAAAATTCAGCACTTAACAGAAAAATTGTGCTACTTTGTTTCCTTTTTAACTTCTTTAGTAATTATTGTATATTAATAGACTAAGTATAAAACATTGAAATCTAATTTGTACCAATATTCTTTTAATATCTGTCAAGACATAAACCAGGAATCAGCAAACTTTTTATGGAGATCTAGACAATAGCAAATTTGAGATTTTAGTTTTGTTAGAAAGCCAGATAGTTATTTGGCACATCTTCTCATTTCTGGTATTTTAGCATGAAAAAAGTGATAGACAATAGCAAATGAATGAGCATACCTCCGTTGCAATAAAAGTTTGCATCATTAAATTCCAGTTATTTTAGTGCACTGGACAGTGGGCTGTAGCACTTGGATTTCTGTGCTAGACCATGGTTCATTATAACCAGGTTATGAGCTTTATAAAATAAATCCTTCTATTAAATTCAAACACAAATACATGTAAATTGTGGTCATCATTGAGAAGCTGTGATCCTGGATGAATTAACCTTTGTATTACCAATTTATCAGCAATAAAGTGAGGAGCATGCACATAAATCATACCATAGTGCCTTTCTCATTGTAGGCATTCATGTGTAGTTGCTTACGTGGCCCTTCTTTTGGCAAGGTAGTGTGACAAATTGGATGGGAGCACTGCCTCTTTGTGTTGTTTGATCTTAGACAGGTTCCTTAATACCATTATGCCCCATTTTCTCATCATTGAAATGGAAATAATAATAGTGCCTGTGTTTTAGCTTGATTATGAGCTTTCTCTGTGTTAATACGTGTCAGGCAATTAGACCAGTGCCTAGCACATAATAAGCAGTCGGGAAATGTTACCTACTCATATTGGGCAGCACTGCCATAATTTGCTTCCCTTATTACTCAGCAGTGGGATGTCCTATTGGATTTCCATTTTGCTGAACTCCTGTCAAAGAGTGAACTAAATGAACACAAGATAACTGTTCAGGCCTAACTAAGTATGTCCTTTTCTGTTATCAGGCAGATTGCACTGAAAGAATAGTTTCTCTTGTCTTGTCTATGCATTGTTTGTCAACTAGAGAAGACAAAAGCATGACTGGGAGGGGATCTCCTCTGCTCTCCACCTATGTGCTGCCTGAAGTTGTTCATCCATACTATAAGTAGATAGTAAAGAAAATGACCTGTAATCCCAGCACTTGGGAGGCTGAGAAAAGGAGGATCACTGCAAGACTGATCTACGTAGTGAGACCCAGTAGACCCTAAAATCCCTGTACTAAATACATTAAAAAAGAGAAAAAGAAATTTTGATATAGAAACAGCTTTGATATAAAGAATTTATTACATTTAGAAATTTGGATATTATTACCATTTAACAAGTATGTGAACTTGTGTAATATTTTGCTTGTGTGTAACTGAGAAGATTTTAAGAACATATGACTCAAACATGGATGCTATATTTTTCTTATCCACATTAAAGTCACGTCTGTCAGAAATGTCCCTTGTTCTATTCAAAACAAAGAAGGATAGTGGTCGATTGTTGTGTTGACTAGAATTAAACTAGTTAATCAAAAACTATTACACACTAATTAAAAAGCAACTATTGGTATCAGTAATTTAAAAATATAAATTTAACTGGAAAACATATTTCTAAATGGTGAGAACTTTATAGAACACTATCATCATCGCGTGGTTGTATTCTTATTTTATGAAACGGAAAGGGAGTGCAGGTCCTATTGATTTTTCTATTTGCAGCTCTGCAGAATATTCAGATCGTGAAATTCATAATGAAATTGAGCATTTTTATTTCTTAATTAATATTTGTGTGTTGAGTACAGTGTGTGTTATAGCTCATATTTGTGATATAGGTGCCACTTGCAGGTATATTGATTATTTAGAAATCTACAGAATTTTAGGATTTTTTTTCAAAAATTGGTGATTTATTTAAGTAATAAAAGTCTGACTAACCTTAGTAGCATTTGATTTCTGATGTAACTCTTCTGGTATTTTATGTTGATAATAAATACAGATGTTAACCTTTCATATTAGATATCTCAAAAGTAACACTGCCTAATGTTTTAAAATAAATATATTTTATGTTTTAATTGATAAAAATAATATACATATATATGTCTATATACATACATATATATATGTATATACATATAATCTTTTTGTATACTTCCCCATCTGTACTTATCATAAACTTCAATAGATGTCAACACTACATGATTTCAGTCACTATTTGCAAGTGTTTAAAAATTGAAAGACAAAAACATTACCCTATTTTCTTCCTGAAAATATTTCTGTGGTTCTCTACATCTTAAGTTTAAAAGCAAAGGCAGGAAGTCTTGAGTTCAAGAATATATAAGCACAAAAGACTGTTATAATTTAATAGCTTAGAAATATCCTACTTGTTTTAACCCAACGACATTGATTTTTACAAAGTAAGACTAGGAGAAAAATTACTCTTTACTTTTTGTGCACAGCATGGATATTGAAGTGTCTTTTCCCTTCTCCCATAATAGAGACCATTATTAGGCTAGTTGGCATCATCAACTCATTTGGGATTTCTTCTTCAGTTACACTTGTTGGAGCTTTTAATTTATTGTTTTTTAATTTATTTATTTTTAACTGTGGTTCTTGAATACCTAATAAAGACTATGTCAGCTTTCAGTCTTTGTATAACATACAAATTCCCCCTCCTTCATTCGTATTTCTTTTCCTATTTCCATCCAATAGATTGATTTTATTTATTTATTTATTTATTTATTTATTTTATTTATTTTGTGGTGCCAGGGTATGAATTCAGGACCTTGTACTTGCCAGGCAAGCGCTTTTTCTACTGAGTTATTTCCTTGGCCCTGCATCTAATAGATTTAGTTTAGAGCATTTTCTTTTAACTAAATTGAGACTTTATTCCTCACCAAATTATGAGTTGTTGATGTTCCATTTTGCATCTTTTTATATGGTCTAACTCATAATATTAAAGCTGTATCTTTAAAATAAATTAAAATTATTTTATTTTTAGTTTTTATCCTGAAGATATGGTTTATGTGCCATGTATACATTATTCTGTTTGTCTCATAGTTAACTTTTGCCAGTGAGTTTAAATTCTAATAAAATATTAACATTTCCCTTTTTCATTTTTTAAAAATTTTATTTTAAAGAGTAAGATAAAAACAAATAGCAAAAACATAGACAGAAACAGCTGGGCCTGGCTGCTGGGCTTGGGTCCTTCTGGCTCTGCCTGCAAAGCTATGTTTAGAGCTTTTTGAGGTTACTGTTCTTCCTTAGTCTCTTAGAGTTACATAGGACCTTAGATTCAAGTTTGTTGTTAGGGTTTCAGCTACAAAAAATGATCTAAAAGCAAATCTATTGTCTCACAGTTCTGGAGGCAGAAAGTCCAAAGGTAGCTTGGTCTCAGGGTTGATTCTTCCTGCCTGCTGTGAGGAAGGAACTGTTCCATGTTTCTGTCTTGTGTATCACAGTCTTCACGTGTTCTGCCTGTGAGCACACATCTGGGTTCAAGTTTGTCTTTTCTGAAGGACGCCGGTTATATGGGATAGGAGTTCATTCACCTGCTGCTGCGTGGACTTTCTCCAAACAGAGTTGCACTCTGATGTGCAGGACTTTTGGACTACAACATAAGGATCTGGGGGATGTTTAATATAATAGTTATCAGACGCTTTGTAAAAATCTATGTCTTCAGTGCTAGAGATAAGAGAATACCGACTTGAAATAACTGCGCAAATTCAGGCGTCCTGTTTGTGTCCAACCTTGTACAAGAACATGGCTTCCACTGTATTCTCTTATGCCTCTCTTTCCAGCTGGAAAGAAAGCTTTTAAGTCCTGGACTCATTTAAATTATGTTTAAATTCATGTGGAAGTGCTATAGGGTCAGCTGATAACATATTTATTTTTGTGTATTTGTTATAGGATCTCACTACGCAGCTTGGACTCATAGTGATCCTCCTGTTTTCAGCCTCCCCAGCGCTGGGATTACAGGTGTGCGCCACTATGCTGGTCTCGGAGGCCAGCTCAGTGGGCCTGGGAGTGAGGCAAGCGGTGCAGCATGTGGTGCCAGAGACTGAATCCTGGTGCCTGCACTTGCCTTAGCAGCTGTTTAGCCTTCTGAGCCACCTCACTGACCCTATATTTGCTTTTCTACTTTGTAGCATGAAGTTTTTAGTTACAGAAGTGCACAATTAAGTCAATTTTTGATGGATCTTGTACACCTAGTTACCATTGATTCATTCAGCAAAGATTTATTAAGATGTCCTGGTGTTGGGCAGACATTAGGCTGCTAATTTCAACAAGACCTGAGAGTGTTCTCTTCGGTCAGGTGAGTTAGAGTGAAAATTAATTTCACTGGTTTTTAGTCATGAGCTTTTTTACAGTTATGTAAGGAGCTTCTGAAGTGGGATTGGACTCCAGAAAGCATTTTTTTTAGCCTCTAAGAAAGTATATCTGTAACATTTCTAAGTCCTGATACTGTTCCTGTGACATCCGTGAAGAATTAGTCAGTCTTAGGCAGTCTAAATCAGTACCTGTCCTGGCTGTGTATGTGCTGATGCTGATCAACCAAAGAAGGTAATGCACTGCAGGTGCATTAGCAACCATCTTTTATTATCTAGTGAACAAGGAAGCACATCAGAATGGAGATTATTTATAGAAAACAATTCAGTAAACATATATCAAGTATGAGATACATTACATATGTATTTATTTTGGGCTTGATGTGTACAAAATGTGAGAAATTAGAACAAATGTTTATATATATAAATATCTATATATATCTATATATATTTATATCTATATATATTTTAAATATATATATATATATATATATATATATATATATATAATCTCAAAACATCTCAGAGTAAAGGTGGTATAGATGATAATCATGTAGATTCTTCCATTATATGAAACACATTAAGAGGGATCACAAAATGATATATTTGTATTACATCCTTGCATGGATATTTTGAAGTATATTAAAAGTTGAAAATTCCTTTAGGTGGAGCTGGTGGGATAGATCAGCAGACTAAAGCACCTGCTTAGGGGAAGCTTAGGCACCACCTGCTGCACCAGCCCTGTCCCAAAGGCAGGCTGAGCCGCCGGAGCCCAGGCATGATTTTCCAGGCCTGTAATCCCAGCACTGAGGAGGCTAAAAGCAGGAGGATCACTATGAGTCCGAGCTGCGTAGTGAGATGCTGTAATAAACAAATACATAAATTTTAGATAGCAGAGAAAAGGCATTTAGTTTGGCACATAAGGTGGAGATGTGGGCCCCTTAATTTTGACATAATTTGTAATATCATCTTTAACACTCCTGCCAGGTGTTGATGTGTTCTTGTTTCCAACATTTTTTCTCCAGACAGAGACTTTATAGTACTGACTTTGAAGGGGTCTTTTGAAATTTTTAAGAAGTGTTTTGCTGGTGATGCTGAATACTAGAAGAAAAAAGGCTGCTTAGGATGTAGGGACAAATTGGGTTAGAACCTGTGGTTTTAGGAGAGTGACAGGAACAAATAAAGGGCAAGACAGAAAAGCTTGGCAGGCCAGTACCGAGCAAAGGCGGGACCCACGTGTGAAGGGCGAATGCCTGCTAGGGAAGACAGGAACTCTCCATCCGGTGTCAGAGCCAAAAAATAATTAGGAGAGGAATGTGAAAAGTGTCAGGAGCCTGTAAGAGGCTTACAAGAAGGAAATTATTCTGGCACCTCATTGTGTATTGATTAGTGAGAAGTAGGCTGCAAGAGGAAGAAGTTGCAGCTATGAAAAGAAGACCTGCCTAAGGCAACAGTGCTCGCTGTAATAAAAATAAAATAAAATACACCCTTGAACTGGGAGAGTAGGTAGAAAGCCCAGGAGACCGGCTAGTGCTCTGCCTTCCTGTGTGCTGGCTCTCT
>NW_004524582.1:6217597-6227065 GCF_000260255.1 Octodon degus | reverse complement strand
CATCACACACATTATTTCCATCTCTGACATCAGTGCTCAGATATATTGCTTTAGACTCTATCCTGTTTATTTTTCCTTTTCTTCTCAGGTCTACTCACTTTTGTGGTGGTCCCTGCATGGCATGCAGGGGAAATTTCAGTCCACAGAGCTTTAGTCAATATTTACTGTTCTGGCACAATTCGCTTAATTGATGAAAATGGAAAGGGGTCAATTACTGTTTCCTTTATAGATGTTAATTTAGATAAATATTACTGAGATAAGTATTAATTTTGGTGATAATCATGTGTGTGCATGTGTGTTTCTTAATGGAAATTATCGTACCTTAGTTTATTTTACTTATAACAAAAAAATCTCAGAATGAGCCAAACTGAGGTGGAAGCTCATAGATATACTTAAAGAGGAGAGCGAGGAAAGCAACAAGGGCTGGTTGGTGCTACAGCTAGGGCTCAGCTTTCCTTACTAGGGCATATTGTAATGCTGATATAACTAGTACAGCACAGACTCATTTGCCTTCAGACTTTGGTATACAAATATATTCCTATTATTATTATTTTTTCTGAAACAGTCTTGCTATGTGTTTCAGATTAGCGTTGACCTCAGCCTAGGCTGGCCTCAGATTTGGAGTGATTTTCCTGCCTCAGCTTCCCAAACATTGGGATCACAGGCATGTGACGACACTCCCAGCATTACTGGTATTTTATTTTATTTTGTTTATTTTTGATTTGGTACAGGATTTCACTGTACAGGGCTGGCTCATAGTGGCCCTCCTATTTTTAGCCTCCTCAGAGCTGAGATTACCGGTGTGCATCACCATGCTGGATTTTGGTGGCCAGCGCAGAGTGCCTGGGGAGGGGCATGGTACCAGGGATTTAACCCAGGTCATTGTTCTTGCCTAGGCGGGTGCTTAGGCTGCTGAGCTATATGCATGGCCCTGCTGTTATCTTTGTTTCTGGTGGTGGTTATTTGAAGAATTTGTTGTAGTAGCCAAGTCACCAGTCCCTAGTACTGCTAGCTGAAGAAAAGTATCAAAAGTGTATACCTTAAAAATATGCAGTTAAAACATATATTAAATATTATAAGAAAATGGAAATAGAGTAAAATTCAAAGCACTAAACTTAGATTATGAATCCTGTGAAATTTGAACTTAATATAAAAATACTCCCAAATCTCTCTTCACCCATCTTTTCCCTCTTTTTATCTTTCCTGTACTCTCTCCCTTCTTTGCTCTTTCCTTTTCTTTATTTTTTTCAGTCTTTTCTCATTTCTTTAATTTTTTTCTTTTACTTTTTCTCTTCAATGAACGAATTGTAACATTCAACTGGCTCTGATTTCTACATATATATATATATACACCAAGAGTGATTGCTTTCTGGAATTAACACAACTGAATATGCATCAAGGAACATTTTTACATAAGACCATTTTAAATTTTAGAACTGTGATCATTGGTGCAGTTCTGCAAAATTTCTCTCCAAAGGCTTGACTTCTTCCATTTAAGCGTAAGTGTCCGTGAGCGTTTATAAATTGGGTTTTTGGGTTCTGTTCTATCTGTACTGAACTTAGTGGTGATATTATGGGAGATGCTTCTTGCACTTACATCTCACTTGGATAGTGCTTCCGGGCAGAGAAAATGACGGCAGAACAATACCGTAATCATTGCCATGATCATGTGCAATATTAAGTGGATCATGTCCTAGTTCATTTTATGTATTCATAATTTTACCACTTACAAATGCTAACATTGCACTGAGAATGGCTTTTGGTAACACAAATAAAACATAAAAATTGTAAAATAATGAAATAGTATCTCTGAAAGATCAATTTTTTTTTATTACTCCTGTTTCATAACTTTTGTTAGATTACTGCTTTCTTTGAAATTTAATAAATGCTAGGATTATTTCCCTTACAAAGTGAGCCATACAGGTACATGTTTCTGAAATATTTTGCATATAGTTTCAATGGTTTGCAGATTCTCTGAATCCCATTTGATTCCCACTTCAGAAATTGATATTGAAACCCTAATTCTTAATGTTTATTAGATTGACCTATTGAAAGTGTAACGAAACATCCTTTGGGAACTTCTCAACTGAGGACAAGTTTTAACTTCTTGGCAAAATGCAATGCCTCAGAATATTTGAGGAAACCTAACACGTTTGACTAACTGTGGTAAAATATTCAGTGACAAAAAGGCGACATATGTTTTCCCTCTAAGGTCTCTTTGTTTAAGTGGTCATCATCTGTAGTCATGAAAGCAACAGAATATAAAAAAGGAACAATTCAGCTTTCAGTTTCTCAAGAAAAAGTTTATTTTGCAAAAGACTGTTCGTATAAACAGCTTAATTAGAATAGTCCAAAGAATTAAATTTTCATTGCCTAGCTTTAATACATGATGTAGACAGTGTGTCAGTATTATAGGACACAGAAGCCTTGTAGCTGTGATTCAGTGAAAAACACTGAAATCAGTATTAGCCCAGCTCAGTGGAAACACCTCTGTGTTAAAGCTGTAATCAGCTTCCTTATCCACTGAGGTATCATCTGAATGGTGTGATACAACTTGCACAAAGAAGGCAGCAGAAACTGAGGAACACAAGGGCTTCTGCCTTCTTGGCTGTTTGTCCCTTCTGTTTTTTTTTTTTTTTACAGACCTACTTGTTTCTTCCAAAAGTAACATAGAGTCATAGAGATCAGAACCAGGGGAAGAGGACTAGCGTGGAACAAGCATGGAGAAGACAAGGTTCAGTGGACTGTCACACTGACCTGAAAGTCCAAGTAAGCTACAATTAGGGCTGGATCTAGGGACTTCAGCAAAGGCATCAGACTCATTGATCATCTCCTCTCCCTACTATTTATTTATTTATTTATTTATTTATTTATTTATTTACTTTGCTGTTGTTGGACTTACTGACCATGTTTTGTAAGGGTGGTCCTCCAAAACTCAAATTCACCCCTTCTTGATTCCATTAGAAATATCTGAACCACATCTCATTTTTAACCACTTCCTTTGAGCAAGATAATGGGAGAACTCAGCTCAGTCCTGACTAATCACTGTAGAAAGATCCATGTGGGGAAAGAAATGGAACTGGCATAGGCCCTGTTACCAACTCTCGAGTTGTTGACTCCCACAGGGACTGGAAGTTAGGTGGGGAAGGGTTTCATTTGGAGACCATATATTCCCTCACCATGAGAAGAGAGATGGATCCCAGCAAGGTGAAAGAACAAGTAGCCATAGCTACACACACATATGCAAACAAACATTCACATTTACAATAAGCACTGGAGAATTTGTGTCAGCAAGAGCACGAACCAGGAGGCTATTTGTCTGAGTTCTAGCTGTCTTCGACCACCATTCCCGGCTTTGTGACTGCAGTTAGGTCTCTTAACAGCTTCAGAATATGGTGTTTGCGTGCCTGAAGGAGCCCTTTCATTTAAGAAATTACTTTGCCCAGAAAATTGAAAAGTGCTTTCAATAAGTCACACCATCTGCCGCTCTCATATTAAGTGAAAATTGGCCAAAATTGAATCTTCATTTATGTGACTTGTAGCTTTCACCTTCACATTTTTTAGCAGTGTTGTTTGAAACTAACCCTTAGAAATAGTCCTTCAATTGATGAGATTGGATTTTTGTGTGTTTTCCTGAAGCTAGAGTATTTTTCCCATTAGTTATTTATTTTTATTTTAACAAAGCTAAGATATAAATAGATACAGAATGTCAGGTTTATAACCCTGATACTATGACTGGCCAAGAGACCGTGGACAGGTGGGGACACAAGTCTTATTTTAATGCCATAATTTGGGATCCACAATGCTGAGAATGATTTTCTATTGTTTCACGAGATATTAGCTAGAAGCCTTTTTTCTTTGTAGCAGTTGGTCAAATAAATAAAATATATGGTTGGTGAATCTACCATCTCTGAGCTTTCGTCATATGGGGAAATAAATCTTTCATTGTGTACCATACTCTTTGAACAACTGAAAGAAGATAAAAACAAAATAAAACTTTTGCTTATGGAAGTCACTGACTTAGCAATTGCTGTAATTACTGGGACTTGAACTCACACCAGGCTTTAGCAAGAAGTGCTTCTTCCCTGACATCCCCAATAGTGTTGTATATCTGTGGCAACTTCGTCCCATTTCTCAAGTATTCTGTATTTTTCATGTCATCACGAAAACATTTACTGCCCATAAATTCAGCCAGGAAATACATGATATTCTTTGATTTCAAGGAGACGTGATATTTCTTTGAGTGTGGTGTGTATTTTGTCCTGTTATCTGATGCTGTGTTTTTCACTTCATGGGCAGTGATGAAATTTATACACACTTGTGCATAAGTGCATTTGCCTGTGTTCCCCCATCAACACTCACTTTTTCCTGGATTGTCTCTCTAAATCACTCAACTGACTTTTGCATAAGTGAGTTAGAGTTCCACAGAAGCAATTAGAAGCAAGATTTTTTTTATAGAGGAAAAAAAGCAAGGGTTATAAAGTTTAACTGATGTGTCAACCTACTCAGCTTGTTAGTGATAGAATAACCATCAGCAAGTAGAATTCTCTAAGCAGTTTCTGGGAATGTGGGCAAGCCCAGATAGCTGCACACTATTCCTCCAATACATACTTTTCCTTGAATTAGTTCTAGAATATGGGTAGGTCTATGGGATCTTAGCAGTTAGAGATATCAGCATGTATGTGTTTGACTGATTACCACAGAGACATGAGGAATTTGACATGTTACTGAGGATTTCTAGTGTTTTGGGCTGCTGTACAAATTAAGAAAAATTTCCGTGAAAACTCAATACACCCACGAATGCACACATTCACATATGGCTGCAACACTTTCATCCAATACAATTTGGTATTTGTTCATGTGATGCATATTAAAATGTTTTCTTCCTTTCCACTTTTTTTAAAATAGTGGTTACAAGGTCAGGGAGATGCCTCAACAGTCTAAGCACCTGCCTGACAAGTGCAAGGACGTGGAGTTCAATCCTCAGTACCACATGCCATGCCAGTCTGCTCCAAACTAGCTACTGACACATGGAATGGTGGTGCATGCCTGTAATCCCAGCACTCAGGAGGCTGAGACAGGAGAATCAGTAAGAGTCTAATCTATGTAGTGAGGCCTTGTACAAAATAAATAAATAAAATAAAATAAATCAAGGTTACAGTCTACTGAAAATGATAGCATGACTTTTTTGTGTGTGTGGTACCAGGGATTTAACTCAGAACCCTGCGTTTGCCAGGCAAATGCTAATTCCACTGAGCTATGTGTCCCATCCCAATAGCATGACTTTATAAACTGTGAAAAATGCCATGTGGTAGAATGCCAAGGAGATATAGCTTTGATCTTTCGTTTTTCCATTTGCTGACTGATTTTGAATAATCAACACGGATTAGTTTTCTGTTGTATAATGGCAAAACACTTCCTTAATGTGTAAGCAGTCATTAAGTGAAATAACTGAGAGTGTCCAGTATTCCTTCTTTTATTGTCAAATTTGTTCCTTTTATCTAGTTTCTCTTTTTTCTTTTTGCAGCTTGATTTCTCTGTAGGGAAGAGAGGAGGAAGTGTTTCACTGTCATGCCTCATGTTCTTTCTATTTTAATATTATATGTCAGATATAGTTTCTCCCTTCATTCAAAGCAGATTCTGAATGCCATGACTTATGGTTTAGGACACATATGGATAAAATAATGGCTGACAACCTTGAGCACTTCAATACTTGCTGAATTCCATACATAGAATTTCTGTGAATCCTATTGGCACCCATTGGCAATAGGTAGGGTATTTGTTCACATTTACAAAGAGAAAGGTCATGGGCTAATTTGGGCAAGGTTGTGGACCCAAAACATAATCAAAACAGTCTAACTCCATGCCTTATGTACAGTTAGAGTTTTTTCCTTTCTCTTTCATGCATACATTTTGATGAAGAGACATGGTAAGACTCAGGCTATGACTACGTTTCTTCCATTTGCCTCTTAGCTTTGTCTCTTATTATAGTAGAGCATTAGAAAACTGGCTGAAATTGTGTTCTCATTTGTGGTAATTTTTATTATGCATGCATTAGTTGTTAGATGAGCTACATAAGTCAATAGGTATAAAAACATACATTTGCACATAGGCTCTAATTTTTCCTCTTTCGTTCTGTGTGCATTTTATTCTGTGTGTGTGTGTGTGTGTGTCTGTGTGTGTGTCTGCGTGTGTGTGATTTAAAAGCCAAGTATAGGAGCAGTCTTTATCTTGCTAATAAAGCACTAATACGTCAAGCTACATATGGCTAAATAATAAACGTTTTAATAATAGAGGTATTACATTTCTTGACATAACTATTGTTTCCTTCAATTTGAATTCTTGAAGCAGAAATTTCTATAAGCATACTTACATCTTAAAGAAGGAAGATGGACTCCCATGTCTCTCTTTTCTGTATTATATACTGCATGCTTGCACAGTTCATCTTTGTAACTGAAGATCTACATCACTATAGTAGACAATCTCTATGATGTCTAGAGAACACTTTTTCTGCGTGGGTGGTATCATTTTGCTTAATCCCTACACATCAAAGAGGCAAGGTAGCTCTGTGTTTTGTGGGCCTCTTGGTCTCATTTGCAGGAGCCCCTCCTTCAGCATAGTGAGCACATCTATGAATACCATCATCTGGGTGATTAGGAGTCAGCATACGCATCAGCGGTAACAAAAACTACATTTAGGCCACACAGGCTTCATCCTGGGAACAGAAGAACAAGATTGGCCTTAGTTTAATAAGAAGAAGAGTCTTACAATAGACACACATATGCAAATAAAAGATTGCATGACAGTAGGGTGAAACAGCTGCATATTGATCACAGAAGTGCCATTCAGCTCAGCCTGTGTGTCAATACGCACATCAAAGAACAGGTTGCTATATGGTTTTGTGATGGTCTGTGTGCAACATTTGTCTGTGCTAATTTAAATTATAAACTGAAATTATTCTTAACAGACTTTCAGAAATGGAAACTTCAAGCACTTGAATTTGCTTTTGACCAGTATTTATAGGGATCCGTTCTTAAACCACAGAAAATAAAAAGTACTGTCAGACTTGTAATTTACATGCTCAGTGTGTCTGACTTTTCATTTAATGTAATTCATATCCATTTAAATTGAAGGACTCTGAAGGTGAGTAGATAGAAAAATATCTTACACACTTAATAGTTCCATTTTAATTGCATGGTTAGCAAATACCTTATACAGTATGAATACATCGGTTCTAAGGCATCTGGTTTTGTGGGCCTTCAAAAAAATAGAATTGCATTAGATTTCACCATTTATTATTTTTCTTGATCATTGTATAAGTGATATCAAATGCTAAGATTCATTTGTTCTGAACATTTAAACCTAAATATATGTGTAACTCTATTGATGTGCAGATTCAAGCATGTTTTAAATGAGCTTCTCTCATTTGGTGTACATTAATGAATTCAAGTTATTAGTTTATCTTAATAGCTTTTAATGTTGAATAAAAAAGAATTAATAATGTTAAAGATTTCTTTGAAAAACATGGTGTAGGGCCTGTGAGACAGCTCAGCAGACTAAGCACCTACTTTGGCAAGTGCAGGGACCAGGGTTTGATCCTCTGTCTTGCAGGCCGTGCCGGCCCCACCCCTGGAGGGCGCTGAGCCAGTGAATGAGTGAATGAGTCCAGGCATGGTGGTGCACACTGTAATCCCAGCACTGGGGAGGCTGGAAACAGGAGGGGCATTACGAGTCTGAGCTGCATAGTAAGACCCTGTACCAAACACACAAATGGAAAAACAGCAACCCCCCAAAAGAAAAAAAAAAATCCACACAAACCATGATGTGTGTTATTAAGGCAAAGTGATTCATACCAATATTCCTTTGGGAAAAAAAGAATTTCTAAAGGTATGCTTAAAAGAGAAGAAAATTACCAAAATACATTTATTCATGAACAGAGAACTTCTTGTTACTGCCAATTAGTTGATTCTCAAAGGTTTTTATTTTTATTTTGTTTTACTTCTAAAATTTTCAGTTGTCTTTCCTTTTTCTATTAGGATATAAAATTGTACTCTCTAGAATGTCCCAAATATTAATGACTCTAGAAAACATGCTGGCTGGGTGGGGAATTCACTCTTTTTGTGCCTGTCAGAATTTATCTTGCTTGTGTATGCAAAGTACTATGGAGAAAATGTGGACAACTGACAGGAATTCCACGTATAACATATAGGAAAAAGCGACACAGTCTGTCAAAAAGTGTAAATGTTGAATATGTTAGTGTTTTTCATAGTTTTACTCTGAATATCTTATTAGTTAAAGTATGAAGATTGATAGAAAATATTTGTTGTTAGCAAAGTAGACAGTACAGACAGATTCTGAGCTGAATGCTGAGGCATCGATACATTAACAGGGCAGACTGAGTCTGTGTATGGTTGTTCCTAAATTAATTGAACTATTAAAGCTTATTGTATTATTTCACTGTGAAGTGAAAATTGAATTAAAGAATGCTCACAGAGAAAAGACTCACTGTAAACCCAATTTCAGGGTCAAATGTTTACACAATAAATTCTTCTGTGTAGTTTTATGAAGAAACATACATACCATACCAGATGCTTTTTTAAAAATGTTTTTAAATAGTGATCATGGGCCATTGAAGGACATTGTTTTTAATGTGAATAAACACATCTTAATATATAAAGGAGAATTTTCTCCGTTTTTGGCATTGAGTATAAGAGAATAGCATGGAAATTATCTACATAATTGAAAATTTATTTCAGCAATTGTAGAAAACAAATTGATAGGTGCTTTCATGGATTAGTACACTTAGGAATTGTCAGTGCCACAGTGGAAACTAATGTGTGTCCAATTTTGTACTTCCCGTTTACCTAAGCCGCTTCTCCTTACCAAAACTAAATAGGTCATATAGCAGCTGTTTCTGTATCCTGTCTGACTCCCATGTAGACTGGAGATGAAGATGAAGATGAAGATGAAGATGAAGATGAAGATGAAGATGAAGATGAAGATGATGATGATGATGATGATGATGATGATGATGATTGTATTTTTAGTGCAGCATATACAGGGTCTCACTACACAGATCAGGCTTGCAGTGAACTTCTGTTTTCAACCTCCCAAGCACTGCGGTTGTAGGCGCACTCCACCATGCCCAGTCATGTCCGCCATCTCAGCGTGCCCCAGAAGTGGGTCTGCAGAGCATGCCAGAGATTGGATCCGGGAGGTCATTATTGTTTACTGTGTTATATCAAAATATGAACAGTCATTCTTGGAGCACATATGTTCTTCGCAAGAACTTACCCTCTATTTTTTCTTCATATAGAATATAACCTCAAATTTAGAAACATCATATTGAACCCAATTTGTTTCCTGTGACCAAAGCACAAAATACATTTGTTTATTTATTTTTTTAATTTTTTTTTATTTTAACATTTTATTGTGTGTGTGTGTGTGTGTGTGTGTGTGTGTATGTAT
>NW_004524582.1:6201067-6210377 GCF_000260255.1 Octodon degus | reverse complement strand
TTGCAGGGTGTTCTGCTGAAGGGTTCCATGCTGGGCTGGGCCTGCGCTCAGGGTCTGTTCAGGATCCCACGGCCTCAGTCATCTCACTCCCTCGCTGGGCCTGCACTCTGGGTCTGTTTCCATTTTTATGTGATCATACGACTGCCATGAGGTGAAAAAGAAGTACCGAGAATAGAAGCATCTAGAAGCCAGCTTTGCATTGGATGCCTGAGTAAGGTGAGGCAGCATCTCTGAAACTAAAGTTTATTCTTTACCAATTTGTAGCACTGAAGCATATGGCTTTTATGAGAAATAAGCAACATATGTGAAACCTAAAATTTTACTCAGAAAAATTATATCTGCTAAATAAGTTTTATTGGCTGGTATTACATCCTTTTCTTATTAGTATTATGACGTAACAAAGTTTCATCTTCCATGAGGGGTGACTATTCTTTGACTTCTTTTTAGCATCAGTTATAACACTGTCAATGTGAACACAATGATTTCACCAGAAATAATTGGTACCAATTTCTCCAGTAGCAGTGGAAGGTGCAGAGGAAGGCAGGAGCTAGCATTCTGGAAAATCATTCAGACTCCTCAGGAAGTCAGACAGTATATAGCTTCTTGCATTTTTATATATTTTCTCATATATATATATATATATATATATAATTCGTGACATGCAATCTCAGCTATACTGAGAATAGAAATATCTTATGTATCTTTATGTAAGATACTGAGAAGATATAAATGGTATTTTAAAAAGTCAGCCTAATAAAGAGCTGTAAGAAGTTTGGTTGTGAACATCCATCGTGTGCTTCTCCTGTAAAGTAGATTGTACATGCGTTTTGTGCTTACATTTGTCTCTCCACAGTTCCACTCACCCTATCATCAGAAACACCGTCTCTTCCAACTTACTGTGCTCCTAAAGTCAGATGTGAAGCACTTGTTTGGTTGGTGAACTGCTGGCAGAAATTTCAGCTTTTTTTTATTTCTTTGGTTTTATTTTTTCTGGGCTACTTGCAGAAGCCCAAGAGCGTGGTGCATGCACGCGCGCACACACATATACGTGAACTGTGATGCTAGTACCCAAAAGCGCTGGCTTTGCTGAGTCCCAATACCTTCTGCAGGCTCTCGTTACTCTGTTTACTTGATAAACCAACTGAAATAACATCAGAATCAAGAAACTCAGAAAATGGAAGTGTTGTAGAAAATGGAGATATCTGCCTTATCAACTGAGCGTATCAATAATTCAAACCTTATCAATATTTTATCTTTTCTATTTCATCTAATGCACTGTACATAGAACTCTAGTTCAATATCTAGGATATGAAAAGAGTGCCTTCCAGTCTTCAAAGCAAGAATGATATTCATTATACAAATGATAAGCAGTGGCAGAGTTCGTTTCTTTCTGAACTCTATGCCATAACTACTTATTCTAACAGCATTTTCATTTTTCTTTCACTTTACCATGAACAATTGCTAGCTAAATCTGCAGCGATATTTTGAGCTATAAATTTTGGGGTGTCTAGGGATCGTGTAGCTTAAAATGTAGCTATATGGACTTAAGCAAGAATTAAATCCAAGGGCCGGCCAAATAGCTCAGCAGATTAATGCTCCTGCAAGCAGTCACAGAGGCTGAGGGTTCGATTCCTGGGGCTGCCGTGCTGGCCCCAACCCCAGGACATGCTGAGATGGCAATTGAGACTGGGCATGGTGGCATCTGCCTGTAATCCCAGCTCTTGGGAGGTTGTAAACAGGCGGATCATTATGAGTCCGATCTAGATGTGAGACCCTGAGCACATGGTAGACCCTTCCCTAAAAATACAAAAAACAAACAAAAAACCAATTAAATCCTTGCTGACAAATTAGAAACTGAACAGATATACACTGGTATTAGTTGAAAGGTTTTATTTATTCCAATGGAGCTCACTTCTGTTTGGCTGAGTTGACTCTCTATTCCTTTGCTGGAGGGACTCCCAGGAATCTGTCCTGTAACTTTTCTTTGGGCTACAAATCACTGTGAATTGTAAAAATAATTAATCAATTTTTATAAATGTTGTGAGTTGCTATGTTGTAGTATGAGCTTCATTATTGGGCAAGAAACAACTGTTCCTCATTCAGCCTTACGTATGATGCATACATTAAATAGTAATTTAACCAGTTTTGTACAGTAGAACCACACCAATTCAGACTAATTGTGTGGAAAATGTTAATGAAGAGTGGATAATTTGATAAGGTTATTAAAGCTTTATTATTCAATATATTTACTGTATCATGTACCAATAATTAAGTGCCATTACATTGACCTTATATATTAATTTTTAAGTGAATACATGTGAATTGTTTGCAATCTGTACACACCTCTGCATATGTGAGGAAACTGGCAGCTAGAAATGTTAGCCAATTCCTGCTTCCTTCCTGCCGCTGGCAGTTTTTAGTGTAGATAATTCAGCAGCCTCACAGGTTCCTTTTTTATAGTGGTAATACAAATAGTTAAAGACCCTGAATGACAGAAGATGGAGAATCATGCTCTCATTTGTTACTTCATTCATTCAATGATATTTCAAGAATGTTTCTAGTGTGATGGTCTACTGAGCCATAAGCAAATAGTTCGTTAGCTTGAAATTATTTTCGCTACCTATCTCAAAACATTTTTGGAAGTTTCTTTTTCTTAAGGTCAACTAAAGGGTGTTTGCTTCTGAGGTGCATGTATTAAAATTGGAATGATGCAGAGAAGATTAGCACGGCTCCTGCACAGGGATGCCATGCAGATTCTTGTAGTAGTCCATTTTTTTATACAACCATGTATAATAGATATTATAAAATAGGAAGAAATGTTGTGATTGAAAGGTGAGCTCAGGAGGGAGGCGGAGGAAAGCAGGAAAGGGAAAGGAAAACGAGGGGAAAGGAAGGGAAAATGGACATATATACAGCTGCTCTAAAAAGGATTGACAAAAGAATATAAATAATATAAAATATTTATTAGTTTACATAATGATCTCTTAATTCTTACTATAAATAACTGATTAATAATCAATATTTAAATTAAGGCAACAATATTTGATATGGATAATATATATATATATATATATATATATATATATATAAAACCTTTGTAACAGACCTAGAGTTCTATAATTCCTATATTCCTTGGAAAAAGATGAAAGATTTAGGACCTACTAATTTAGTTTTACATGATAGAGCTTAATGGTAATGAAGTAAGCGGAATTAAAATGCACATATGTATGTATCTTTCGGTAGTAAATCGTACAGGTGAGCAGACAAACCTGCTGGCTCCTATTTACTTTCCAGTAGTGATATCCTGGATGTGGCTCTAAAATTGCTTATGAGAGTGAAGAATCATTTCAGACTCTAGCCAGTGAGCACAACACATGCCCTTCTTTGGCAACGATGGAGACTCTCTGTAGAACTTGGTCCAAGTAGCTCTCAGCTCAGTAGTGTTCGCCTTGTTCAGATCACCGCGGGAATGCATTGGAAATGCTGCCTCTTTTCTCCCAAAGGTACATTTTTGTCATTGAACCCTAATAGGAAAATCGAGAAGTTAAGTTTTCCAATTTGTGGTAAGATAAATATACACTTAAAAAATAGAGTTAAATCAAATTGGTTTAACATGTTCTTGTTTTCTAACCATAAAAGTAGCCTCAGGGGAAAGCACTCTGCATGAACTAAATGACCATAGATTGCTTTTGAGGAGTTTTGTTTTTGCTTTTGTTTCTCCTGGTGGTTGTGACTTGAATTCTGAGAACTATACCAACCGGGAAGGAGGTTTCAAACACGTGCCTGGCACATGCGCTCTTAGGTGCTTAGGTTAAGAATCTGGTAAATATGATCCCAGTCATCAAACTGAGGTGCACGTGAGGTCAGTTCCGGTTTGGGTTACAAGGAAGGACAGACAGACAGGGGCCTGGAGGTGGACAACACCAGGGAGTTGAGATCAGCTGTGGTCTCGGCGCACAGAGAGCAGCATAGGTGTGGCCACAGATGGCAGTCCTGAGTCCCAGGCCTTGGCTATGGGCTGCACATCTGGGGTGCAGGGGGCCGAAATCTCTGTTTTTAACAAAAACTGTTTTGTTTTTCATGGTGTAGTTGAGACCCAGTAATAGATCATAAAAACCTATTTTGTGAGTCTTAATGAGCATTTTGAAATTGAAAATGAGAACGGATTGGAATGAATGAAATAGAATGGACTGAAATACAGTTAAAATGAAATTATCACAGTGCATGGCATGAAGTATTGTAAAATATTGTTATATATGTATATATATATATATATATATATACACAATATACGATAGGAGAATAAATTTATTTCTCATTGTAATTATTTTAAAAGTTGAAAATCACTGCCCCTGAGTCCTGTTACTCTGGATTTTGAGAATAAATATCCAGAACACTTTAAATTCTAAGACATTTTTATTCCAACCTCTTTGAATATATCTAAGTACATTTCATTAATAAATGTCCGTGGATATTGTTTTTCTGCAGATTTTAAAGGATAAAGTTTCACATTCCTTAGCATACGTAGTTGGTGCTTTTGCTAAATGTTCCTGTCATACTTAATCCTCCCTGTCTCTATTGCCTCCGGTTACCTGTGTCTATATTTCAAGATGTATGTTTTTCCTGTAAGGTTAATTCCTTGGGATCTTGTCTATAATGAAGAAAAATAAATTTCATTGTTTTATGGTTTTTGTGAAGGATTTTACACAATGGGAAATAGTAGTACATCTGCCAGGAGTTGGTAAAATTATCTGGTAATTTCTAAGGTATCTTTTGAATTTTCCTGTATTGTTGACTCCATCCTTTGATTTCTATTTTCTCTACTTTCTCCAGTACCTTCTTAGAATAGAACCTGATTGACTGTGGCTCTTAACCTCATTCATGTGTCTCCGTGAGGGCAGCAGAAGTTGGGGGAGAAGGGCAAGGAGTTGCTCCCACTCTAAAAGTTGCCATAATTGAATTTCCTGATGAATGAACTTATCTCCCATTTTATTGCCTTCTATACTAATAGTAATAATAATAAAACAGTATGCTCAGCATTTTATGTGGTTCATACCATTGATTTTCAGAATTGTGAATTCACCACAAGCATCTTTTTTTTTTTTTTTCTTTTTCTTGAACTCCATATTTTCTGAGTGCGTAGCTAGAGGAATTCAGAGATGAGCAGTGTCCCAATTGATTACATTGAGAGTCTCTGGTTGTGTACCCTAAGTTCATTAGCAAAATGGCAGTCTCGCCCCTACTAGAGATTAGTAAATGAGGCTTAGTAAATTCTCTTGCCTGTGCTCTAGAGCTAGGGAACGCTTCAAGCTAGGATTCAAAGCCAGGTGATGATGACTTGAGCAGAGAAACCGACTAACCCTTCTGAGTCACATCTGAAATGCACGAGCTTAGTGGCCAGCTCCAGCTCCTGCAGCATTTCCAGAATGACTGAAGTTCATGTGATTTAAGGGGTACAATATTATCTCTCAATCTTCTCTGTCAATGTTCTTTAAGCCTTCAAACAACTGTTAAAATTTATATCACTCAGAAACATTTTTATGGCAGCAAGGATTTTGATTCAATTAAAATACTGTGGTATTTTAGGGTAGAAACACAGTCTACAAAGCAGTATATAAAAGCACTCATCATTGTGTCTATGAGTATTTACAAATTCATATACGGAAGTCACAGGACAGAGTATAGGAAACTTGTCCTAGATGGATTTGCTGTAATAAATGTGTGAAATGATTTGAAATAGAGGAAAAAAATGTAGCATGAAAAATTTACAGTTTTAAAGGAACTAGTTTTTAGTGGTATGGTAATAAAATCAAGCCTGCAATAAATATTTTCAGTATTATGATGAAAAATAGACCTCTGTATTACCCATGTTTTCTCCAGTGGGACACAACATGTGACACCCACAGTTGAAGGAAGAAAGATTAAATTTGACCCATGGTTTTAGGGAATTCAGTTCTTGGACAGCTGAATTTAAGGCAGGAACATCACGGCAGAAGGACACAGAAGAGGAAAGAAGCTTAGTTCGTGATGGCAGGGAAGCAAGGCCAGGGAGCAGTACCAGAGAGGAAGGCCTAAAGGCCTAGACTCAGCACTGATGTTTACACTTCCGCAGCTTGTGAGGCACACCCGGAAGTGTGCTTTCCTTGTCAACTCAGTGTTCTCCAGCCAATCAAATTCACACAGTGAGTTGAACTTCTACAAATTCTCACCAGTGGTACAAATTGTTCATTTATAGCACAGTGGGTCTTACACATGTCTCCTGAGAAGTGTTTGATAACTTCATAAAGATTAATATTCTTGTTTTCTTAATGGTACGTTGGTTACTCCAGTACTAATAAATAAAACTATTAGTCATCCTGTGTCTGAACAAAGCTTCAAATATGGCTAATTTTAATTACAAATTACATGTCTACAATGTATTATGGTTATAAAAAGAATAACACTCGAGCCAGTTTTCACAAAGTAGAGTGAGTGGGAAGGAATACTCATTTAAGATTTTCTGTAATTGTTTTCAAAGTGTAGATGGTTTCCTTCCAAAAGATTGGAGATATTTTACAATAAAGCACATTCACAGTGAGAATATTGAAGTAGAAATAGTACCTCAAAAACCACATAAGGAGAGAATAAGCAAATACCTCTCCTGCCCAGGCTTATAAATATATGATGGCTGAATGCTGAGATTACAAACAAGTCAAGACAGATTAAAATTAGACTATTTCTCATTTTATTTTAGGATCACAGTGGGTTCTTCAACCCTGCTGACATAGATACTTTGGCTCATCCCAAAATACTTTTGGGATGTATTCCAGGCATCAATACTATAGTTTTCTTTTAGTTTCCCAAGTACTGCAGATATGCACCTAGAGTGGAGAACAGCTGACCTGTATAAAACAAAGCAGGGAGGTTTATTGGATATTAAGAAAATGGCTTAAGCCACATGATGGAAAACAGACTATATATTTCTTCCTTTGCAGTTGGCTGGAATGTAACAACAAACCACAGATACGGTGCAGTAGAGTTCAAATCTGGATGTCTAATTTTTCAGCCTAAGGAACCTATGAAAAACCCTTATCAGTAGTGGCTCAGATAATTGACTTTATCCTCCTGAGGACTGGTTTTCTCGTGTAGACCAGTGTCTACCATCCTTTATTTTTTAATAAGCTGAGCTGTGCTGGAATGTGGTTTAGGCATTCTGGTGCTCTTATCAATATATGCAGAAGTCCCAGTGAATGTCTGTCAGTGTTCAAGGATCAGTCAAGGCCATCATGTTCATGATGAGCAAGAACCGATCTGTGCTTCAGTTAGCACTTGCGTGACTGAAAGTAAATTCCCTGAATGGGCCTGGGTGTCTTCTGTAAAATGCAAAATAGCAGCAGTATTTTTACCTGCAGCTTTGCTGTGACAATTAAATAAGCTGTAAATTGGCACTCAGTAAGCAATCAATGAGTGTTAGGGGTATCACTATGCACTTTACATACATACACTTTATCAATGATATCGTTATTAAGCCTCTGCTTTTTTTCAGGGTCTTTTAAGAGTTATCTGTTGTCAATTACTAATTACCATCAGGAATCTTTCTCTATTGAAAAATGGTTGCCGTATATAAGTCCCCTCAGCAATGTATCTCTATGTTTTGTTTTGTTTTTTAAATTCACTGTCAAACAGAGTGCAGAAAATTAAATGCCATCGCTATTTAATTTATGATCTGCCAGTAGAAGCAGTTTTCTTAAAACAACAACAACTGAAATTAAATGTTTAAAAAAAACTAAGCCTATCTTGTTACCTCCAGAATAAAAGAGTTAATTTCATGTTTCATTGTTAATGTCATCTCTCAATTCATGGAATGCATATAATAAGATCTAAGGGGCAGAGAGAGCAGTGAGTCAACCACTATATGAGATTATAATAAATTATGCAAATTATAGGCACCAAATATATATTTTTAACATATCTAAACTGAAAATCAAGATATCATTGAAGTGTATAAAACAGCAATGCCTATCACTTTATTTTTTAAAAAAACAAACACCAAAAAGTCATGACATTAAAGAAAGAAATAAAATGTATTATTTCAGCTATAGCATCCTAAGTTTGTTACAAATGTGGAAGGTAAATACACATAGGAACCCAAATAATAGTAACAAGAAAGTATGACTGTTCCACTGGTGTCTTTTTTGGGGGGTTGGGCAGCTCAGCCCACGCTGGGGGCAGGGCTGGCACATCATGTGGTGCCAGGGATCCAATCGCTTGCCTTAGCTTTCCTAAACAGGTGCTTTAGACCACTGAGCTATCTTGCCAGCCCTCTATTGTTGTCTTCTTTTTCCTCATGTCTAACATGTCCCTTTTCTATCATCATAAAGACTCAAGTAGATTTTCCAAGAAGATGGTGAGTGATATAAATTGTTTTTGTGAAATTAGATATTGAGATAATATGCGGTAAATACAGGATTCTTTTCTATAATCAAATGATGCCTGAGAAGTGAACTTACAGAGGCCAACCATATTTCTGACTACTCACCCTATCAATGTGTGGGAATTACTTGTGAGTGCTCACGCTATTTGCAAGTTATAAATATCTGTGTTTTCCTAACAAAACATGAAATGCCAACATGTTCATTTAGTGAATTTATCTTTTTTTCTTCTGAAAAGCTCAAGCTTTTGTACAAAAACACATCCTTCCATACTGTTTCTTTAATAAGAAGAATAAAGCAAAGGAGAAATGTGAAAAAAGGCAGTGAAGAAGCAATGCCTACAAGTAGCTGCATACACCAGGCCCCCAGGACGGGCCTTTAGTTCTCTCCAGTTATGTATCTGTCATTCATTTGTAGGCCAACCCATTTCATTTATATGGTTTCATTGGCTTTTCACTGCACCCTTAAAACTGGGGGCTATTATTATCTTTGTAAAAGAGGAATTGTGGGTAGCAACATTTAAGTAAGATCACTCAGTTTGCTATTGTCAGAAAACGAAAATTTTCATTTAGGAAAATCCATTGAAATTCAATGGATTTTCCTAAATGTAGTATTGGTATTTGATCAAAGGGACAGAATTACAAATATAAAGTGGTTTTCTCTCTTAAGGTAGTCAAAAATCCTACCAGTGTCATCCACAGATGAAACGTCAATTTACATATGAATGATGACTATAACCTGTATCACGTATGTCAAGACTTAGTCTAACTGCTTACCTTTCTTTTACTCCCCACCATAACCATTCTCTTCTCTTCTCTTCTCTTCTCTTCTCTTCTCTTCTCTTCTCTTCTCTTCTCTTCTCTTCTCTTCTCTTCTCTTCTCTTCTCTTCTCTTCTCTT
>NW_004524582.1:6199021-6200967 GCF_000260255.1 Octodon degus | reverse complement strand
GCGGGAGAGTTGTGAGGTTCGAACTCCAGGAACCTGAGGCTGACAGCTTTGTGGAAGCAGCCACTTAAAGGACTGAGCTAGGGCCAGGCCCCCAATACATTTGTTTAAATACTTAAAAAAGATACTATTTCTGTAATCTTAAGTTCTTCAAAGTACTGTGGTTATTGTGTTTCAAGGCTTGTGGCAATCTAATAGATCAATTTACTTCCCTCCCAAAAAATATTGACACTTTTCTTCTGAGAAATGATATATCATATATGTGTGTATGTGTGTGTATATATTATATATATTATATATATTATTTTATAGAAATATACACATGAAATTCCTCTTAGATAATTATTAAATTTCATAGTTATCAACAAGTATTCAGTATATTCTTATGGAAGTAGCAATACTTATCTTTCTATTTCTCAATTCCCTTATAGCTATTTTCAACTTTGATTTTAAAGTCAGAGATTTAACACACATGCAGACTTGCAAATATGTGAGCTAATACCTCTGCAGAAATTACTTGCTATTTGTGTGCTTTTGAAGATTCAATCTGTTGGTGATAGGCTTATTTAGTTGAGTAGAAATATCTGGCAAAAAAACTAGGATTCCAGAAATATAATTTCATTTGTGGGTGAGATAAGAGGTGAATTTCACTTACATACAGTATACTCCTCAGTTCACTAATTGAAAGGCCAATGTCTTCTATAGGAAAAACTGACTCTTATTTACCCAATCCTGTCTGAATCTCCACGACTTGACTGTTTCACATTAAGTGTTTAGAGAATGTTATGCTTGAGGTCATCTTCATTAAGGGTTTAAGGACTAAGTATAGTAGCTGAAGGCCATTGCAGGTCCAAAATCTTCTTGTTCTTTTAAGTGACAGCAAAATGTACTGAAGATTGGGGTGTAGATTTTTTCAGTCTCCCCCAAATTATCAGATAATGAATTATTAGTTCCATGGATTGTATGTATGTATGTATGTATGTATGTATGTATGTATGTATGCATTTTTGCACTGGGGATTGAACTCAAGACCTCGAGCTTGCCAGACAGATACTTATGCCACTGAGCTGTCCCTTAGCCCTGTTTTCTTCTTAAGAAATTATTTCTTCAGGAAATTAGACTTACCTGAGAAAAAATCATCTTTATGAAAGTGTGGAACCTGAGATGCTTGATGTTTTCTTTCCAACTGTTTTAGGCTGACTTTAGATGATATTAAACCAGACAGCAGTACCCTGCAGCAAACAGCTGTGCTGTGTAAAATCATATCAAGCGTGGATTTATTAAGAAAGAATATTCCCACTGCCTATGGAAAAGTGTACACAAATGCGTAGTATTTACCTCTCTCCCTGGGTTTTTTTTAACTTTCTAAAAAATGCAGTTTTTTAAAGTGTGGTATTAATGAGGCCATGATTCTGGTCAAGTGACCATTTACTCTTTGAAAAGAAGAAATAAAAAAGATTCGTTCCTGGTTTTTATTTTGGAATTTTTTTTTATTTCTTGATTGTTTTTGTGGTACAGACTGACTATTGTTTTGCAGCATGGACCCACCAGCAGCCCTTTTTGCTTTCTTTTGAGATAGGGTCTTACTAAACTGCCCAGACCAAATAGGTACATGTAAGCCTACTGACTCAGCTTTCTCTGTAGTCGGGATTACAGGAAAGGTTTATATTTTCAGGTCGCAGTTTCCCAGTGTAATCAGAGTACATAATCTGTCAGTTGCAAGAATTGGTCTTAAGCCCTATTTGATGAGGGAAATGTATATATCTTTTTTGACATCAGTTATTTTTATTTTAAAGAAAGAAAAAAATAATAAAAAACAGTGGTACAAAATCTCAAAACAAGATTTTAGGAGCGTGACAATGGTTAGTACATTGTGTATTGTTATTGCCAAAATAGTTTCTCATATTACAAGATATAGGCAAGAAATAATAAGCAAATAACATAGGTAC
>NW_004524582.1:6185937-6195943 GCF_000260255.1 Octodon degus | reverse complement strand
CCTTCCCTTCCCTTCCCTTCCCTTCCCTTCCCTTCCCTTCCCTTCCCTTCTTTTTTCTCCACTACCAGTTATTGAACTCAGGACCTTGTGCTTGCAAGGCAGGCACTTACTGTGTTGTGCTATCTCCCCAGCCCAGTAAACTTTCTTTTGTCCTAGAGACGTAGCTCAGTGATGTAAGTGCCTGCCTGGCAAGCACAAGGTCCTGAGTTCGATCCCTGGTACCAAGAAAAAAAATTACTATTGTGCTCTAATGAATTCCCATGATCAGAATGGTTTAAAATAATGCAATTGTGTTGCCATTTCTGCTCAAAATCCACTACTGTTATAGACTATTGGACTATATTGGGTTATTTGCTGAATTCAAGTACCTACAATCTTTAGACTGGTTTCAGGTATGAAAAGGTCCTTTAAAGACTTCTCCAAATACAGCTTCTTTAACTGCAGTGGAACACCCATCTCTGAAAAAAACAAAATGAAAAAGGGAATATGTTGAGAGCCACAAAGCTAGGGAATTAATCAAATATTTGTAGGTGGGATTTGGCCCAGTGCCTAAAGCAAATAAGCAACCTCACTCCTGAGATGAACATCCTGTCCAGTTAAGGTTTGCTATCAGTTGCTAAGCAACATAGTGTCATGCCTTACTAACTTCACAAAAGTGTAAATAAAGGGCAGTTTTTATTGTGGAAAAAAAGGGGGGAAGGAAAAAAGTATACACAAGAGAATTAAGATAGATATATAGCTACTTTCTCTTAGTTCACTGAGAATAAGAGTGTGTACTAATATTGCTTAGACAAAATACCATGTCTACATCTTGCCCTCTGAATAACTACTACAAAGACAACAATATGCAATGTACTAATGATTGTAAATGTACTATTAACCTGTTTTGAAACTGTTTCATCACTATTTTACCTTCTTTTTTATCAAAATGAATAAAAATTATTTAAAAGGTAAAATAATACAATTGTGTTACCTTACAGTATTTCAGAACAAAAATGCAAAATGGGTCTGAAGGTGTTAACATGCAGGTGTTGACAAGAAGGCATTTATTCTTTAGAGAATCTACTCAGTTGCCTTTAGCAGCGTGTAGAAGCCCCTTGCCCTCATGGCACACAGCGTGTTTCACATCTACCAAAGGTGAAGAAAATTCTTCTATTTTTGCATCATTTGAGCTTCTGCTCCAGTTTTCTGCTACAATTATGAACCCTTGTGATGACTCAATACAACCTCCTTATCGTAAGTGCAGGTGACTGCCACACCTAATCTTGCCTGCAAACTTAACTTTCCTTTGCATGTATGGCGACATATTTCCAGCTTCCAGGAATGGGAATGTGTGCCCTGTGAAGCGATCATCTTCACTTTTGCATCCCACTTTTCTTATTTTTGGGAATCGTTTCATACCAAGGAATAAAACTTAGTACATGTGTGACATTGAAAATATTTCACTTATGGTTACTGGTAGCATTTCTGTTTCACAGAGTTCAGGCAAGATAAAGTCCTTGAGTGACAGAGACGGCAAAAGAAATGGGTTCACTCGTGTAATAATTAGGCTCCAAAATTAGGCCTCATTCAGTTTAATAATTAAACGTTTGCTTAACACTTCACTTACTCTATTAGTTTGTCTTGGTTCCTGTCACATATATGAAGTCATCTAGCCCAGAGGAAGCTACTTAAGGACACAAACCTCCACTCCTTAGAATATAAAAAAAAAAAAATCAAGGATTTTAAATGTATGTAGTTTCCTGAACAGATTTCACCAGGTGCAGTTTAGATGAAATGTCTAAGATAGAAATGGAAAAAAAGAGAGAAAGAGAGGAAAATGGAGCATCTGTTTGAGTGGATCCTAAAAAGCCTGCTTCATTTTCATTCATTTCACTGTGCGAGAGTTCAATGGAGTTCCTGAGAAGCAGCCCCCTGCGTGAGTTGCTGGGTATTTACGAGGTAGCTTTTGGAAGGTTTTCTCCCCATTGTATAATTGTTCATTTCTAATATTTTAATATTTACAAAACTGGCCAGGCCCGTTGGAGTTCTGCTTGGTTCTTCAGCATTGCTTCCGTGGAATGCTGTAGATGAACTCCGACTGTGTAATTTACTATGAGAGTTTATCAGGCTCATTCAGCTGCTTCTGCAGCTCCACGGTGTGTAAGGTACTTGTGGAAAACAACTGAGCAGCTTGAGAACTGAGCTTTTGATGATCATCACAACGCCCAATGAAGAAAATAGATAAATAGGAGAAATCTTCACCTGTTCCTCTGAATGGTTTTGGATGAATAATTAATCTACTCCTTGCCCAACTGGGTATATTGACTGAAGTTGCAGCATGTAGATTTTTCAGCACAGTGGTAGGCATGAAGCAAATGCTTAATAAGTTTTTGTTGGACTGGATGCCATTGTGAAGATAATATATTTCTCATTAGTTGCCTGTCAATACTCTTTGTCCCCTAACCTCGGTCTCCCTCTGCCTTTCTGCCTTTCTGTGCGTGTAAACATAGAGACTTATAGGACAGTATGTCTCCAGTGGATTTGGGACTGAAATCCAATTGTGGTCCAGTGAGTTTTCACCATCTGTTTTGTATCAACCTTGCTAACTCTGGCTATTAGGGTGATGTGTTTTAGAGCTAAATGAGATCGCACAGTCTTTTCACACAGTGGGAACACAATTAACATTTCTATGTGGTCAACTAAAAAGAGGGATCACAGAATAGGATTCACAGAATAAGGAAAATTTAGGCACTCATGATTCTTGGAGCTGATCTCTGGAAATATCTTTTTCCTTTTTACATAAATGTTGAGCCTTTGGGAACCTTGCCAACTTTTGACTTTTCATTATGGCAATTAACCAAAACATTTGATTTTCTTGCATATTGTTGTTTCTGAAGTTCATTAAGCAAGTAAATGCAACCTTAGATCCATTAGTATTTTCAAGGTCATGAAGTGTATTAAGGAATTTTTAATGGGTGAACAATGTTTATTTTGAAATAATTGATTTCAAGCTTTTATTCACAAGTCTAGCACATATATTCTGACAGTTTCATACTCATAGTTTAAGAGAATTAAAGAACTGGAAAAGATATTAAATATCATCTGTTACAACTCTATCATTTTAAAGTTGAAGACATTAAATCTGAAAGATTAATTTTTGTCCCATATTTCACACTTAATGTCTGAACCACTCCTTGAGACAAAGTAATCCAAATCACAGTTCAATGTTATTTCCAAAAAGGGCAAGAGAGATCAAAACATTTTAATAGGTAGTAATAGTTTATAAAATATTTTTAAAAATTTATTAAATAATTGTCTAATGAGTTTCATTTATGAGGACTTTGGAATCCAAAGGAAAAGCCTATAATCCTGTAAAAATTAAAATGTTACAACAATGAGATATACTTGGTGTGTTTGCAAATATGTTTTCTAATTATTTGATATAATTGAGAAGAACTGATCTGCAGTACTTTGAACTCTGTATTTCAGGGAATTAATAATTAGTGTTGATTACAGCCTAAGCAGTATTTTCATATATATGAAAAATATTAAAGAGGGATTTCTCTGTGGAACGATATTATCGGTGGAATGTTCAGCAACTTTGTATGCAAATGAAGAACACTTGAGGTTATAAGGTCTACAAATAAAGGGATAAAATAAATGCATTCCTTGATTAGAGGGTCCCCTGTGGATTACGGTGATTAAAAACAGTGATGGAGAAGAAAAGGGAAGGCTCCCATGCCCAATGCCTAGGTGGGATAGGTGAATTAGAAAGTGTACAGACAGGAGAAATTAAGCTAAGGTCTTTTAGCTCATTTAGTCATGATGTAAATATTATGGAATGAGAAATGAACTGTATTTGTCTGTATCCCTCAAAATTGCCAATACTGAGGATGAAATTCAACTTTTAAGAAAAATAAATAAAAACTTGGTGAAAAGTAAAACTGTCAATACTATATTTGATAATGGTGGACCCCAGTATTTGAACGTGTGTTCTTCATATCATTATTGGATAAAAACATAAAAATAACAAAAAATGAACATGATAAATTTGGATAAAAAGCTGTCCTTAGCCTACTTACTGTTTATGTTTAGTTTACAGATATACAGTGAGTGCTATTAGAATTATGCTACATTTTGTTAGGTGATTTAAGACATGCTGTTTTTAACACTTCTAAACAGCTGTTTTAAATTTGATATTATTGTTCCAGTTCACAGAAAATGTGATTTCAGGTAATAAGAACTAAATTTCAGAAGGAAAAATAATTTCCTCCAAGCTATACAGTGAACAGAGCTATGGATAAGATTTGATTATAGTTTTAAGTTGCATTAGTTGGTCTGCCTCCATTGTTCAGATCCTTAAATCTCTATGAATCATTTTTTCTGAAAAATGGGGAAAATATATGTTTTTGCCTATTGAAAGACTATTATAGAGGTCATCTGATGCACCATATGTGAGAGAATTGCAATATAATATGTAAACATCAGTTCTTTAAAATACTTTTTAGGGTGCCTGTCATAAAAGATATTCAAAATAAATTTTGCATGTAAATATTCAATTTTATTGCATCACTGAATCACTATTAGAAACTGGCCTGTGGATTGGAAACTGGTATCAAAAACGTGGGACCATGTCTCTACCCGTGTCTCGCACATCTTTATTTGGAATAGGTGTAGTGAGTTGTAGCCATCAGTGGTGCAGGAAGCCGTATCTGAAGAAGTGCAGGTCATGAGCAGCGTGTTTTCCTGACTGTGGAGATGGGAAAGCACCACCTCTGGTTAGACAAGTAGATAATGAAGTATTCACCTCATACTCACGTTTGCTCATGAAAACTCCCCAATATTTTTTATTCATGTTCTAATCCCAGCTCATCTAGTGGTGGAAACATGTTTTTATCTTAGTCCTAATTCCCTAAGAGAATAACAAGGATGAAAATTAACCAAATCTTATGTAATTTTTGTGCCAATATTTTGTGGTATTAATAAGCCGTTCATCTCTACAGGTCAATGCTAGCAAAATGTCTCTGAAACAAAGAATTCAGATAATGCACGTCTGGATAATGTCCCTTTGAATAAGTAGTTGTCATTTTATTTCGATCTTCCTGTAATTAGCCCAGTGTTCTATCAAGAAGGATTAAAGCAGGTCAAATATGCGCTTGTGTATTCAATTTGAGTGGTTAGCCAGTTAGGACTGATTTTCTACATTTTTAATTTTTTTGTATTTTAGGGAAGGGTCTAGAGGGTGTTCAGGGCCCCACTACTAGATCAGACTCATAATGACCCGCCTGTTTACAGCTTCCCAAGAGTTGGGATTACAGGTGTGTACCACCACACCCAGTCTCAATTGCCGCCTCAGCGTGCCCCATTGGCAGGACCATCACGGCCACAATTTATGATTTAGAATGCATCACCTATTTTTACTAAGATTTTTATGGAAAAACTATTTGCCTATGTTGACTACAAGTTTTTGGGTCTAGCTATTCTATGTTCTGACATTTTTATTGACCTCACAGACTAATACCAAGAGACAAATTTGTACCTTGAAACTCCAATAGTTCTCACAATAGTTAGAATACTAAAATTTATTTACTCATTTACAAAATCATAAAATAGATCTGGTGCATATAGGCACAGCATGGAGACGGGCACCAAAGCAGCACATCACTGGCAAGTGATAACTGCTCTTTCATGCTGGAATCTTTTGCACTTATTAAGCAGTAATTTGTACTAATTTAACTGCCTAAGTAGCATGTGCTCTATGGGACTGAGCACTCTACCTGCATTCTTAGTTTCTGAAGCCCGTGTGCTAACAGTAAAATATAATACAAGTCAAAAAGATATTTCTTTAACTCCTGCCTCCCCAAATGAGAGTTTGAATGAACTAAAATGTCTCAACTTGTTCTTCTTGCTGTCCTCCTTCCTTTTATTGACTTGAAAGAAAGTAAATCAGTTGAAAGGATGGAGGGATCTTAAAAGGTCAGCAAGAGAAGTGCCCTAAAAAGTTAAACACCTGGTTGAAGTTTATTTGGGGGGCTCTGTCAGATATCCAGCACCTAATGCTCTGTGGAGTCCTGGATACATTTGTTCAGCAGTACCGACACTGGCTGAGAATGTTTGCAGATTAATCAAGCGCCTGTTCATGTGCAAGGCATGATCTCCCAGTATCAGATAGCTTCCCTTTTAAAATAAAATGCAGCACTCTTCCTAGTACTGCAAAGTTTTGCCCCATGACTGCTTCTGTGTTTTATGACTGACAAAGAGAGTCATTAGAAGTCTGTGTGATGGACATCACTAAGTGAATTGGAAAAAATAAAAAAGTCTTTTCAGCCCATTCAGAAATAATTGATGTGACTTAGACAGCTGTATGTGGGCTCCCGATAAGGAGACAATTTATGGAGAAACTACTGAAGCTAAGAAGGAAGGTGCAGATTTAAAGTTCCCAATAAAGTTGTCTGTTGACACAGCAGTATTCAATAAGGAAAGAAGATTTAACCTGAGGTTCTTTCCAATAGATGGCATCCTTAGGGTCCTATCCTCTGGCAAATAAAATCGCTATAAAGCTACAGTTAGGGGGTTTTACAAAATGGACTCTTGAGGAGAAAGTATCTTCATTCTTCGCTCTGTGCTGTATTTTCCCTTTTACTGTAAGTATTGCAAATAATGTGGTATTCCTAAAGCTTAAGTTTTTCTTTTTTCTAACATTAGTCACCAACCTATAAGAGAAAATAGTCCATGTTTGGTCTGTAGGATGTTAACATGAAGATTTTGCGTATGTAGACAGAAGACAAATATTTTTAGTTATATCTGACTATGGGAAAAAAACATTGGCCAGTATGTTGTGTGGATAAGTTTTAGTAAAACAAATGAAAATATATAAAAATTAAGATTTCTTATTCTTTATATGTTTGTCACTATACATCTGACCTTGCTTTTCCTAGAAACTGTAAATTGACTCTGAGAAAGATTTTCTTTTAAATAAGAAACTCTGGGGCTGCAGAGATGGCTCAGTGGTCTAAGCACTTGCCTAGGCAAGCACAAGGACCCAGGATCGATCCCTGGTGCTGCATGCCAGGCCGGCCCCACCTGGGTGTTCTGTGATAGTAACTGGAACTGGGTGTGGTGATGAACACCCATAATCCCACTGCTGGAGAAGCTGAAAGAGAAGGATCACCATGATTCCCAGGTGTGCAGTGAGACCCTGTACTAAACATAAAATTTAAAATAAAATAAAAAAACACCTTGGAATGTTATACATATTTAGTATTGATTTTATTCTAGGAAAAGAATGTATCAATTGTATAATGACACATATAGCTATTTTGACTTACTTCAAAATCATCTTCTCAAATGTGTATTGCAAATAGTCCATATTATTATATTGAAAAGAAAATATACATACTTACAGATAGATATATATTCACAAGATTTGACATTGTCATACTACTAGTTCTTACTAATTCATTGAAAAAAAGTTTGTACCTATATTGTTTGATCAAATTTTCATGCCTATATCTTGTAATTTGAGCAAATATTTTTTTCTCTATAATTTTATTGAGAAACAAATAGCAATGAGACAGTTTTAAATCAAATTGGTAAGACAGTTTCAATAATTAACACATTTCATACTCTCTTCGTAGTGGTTATTTGCTGTACAAAATGCAGACATGATATCCTATTTACAAACACTATTAGACCAAATCCCTCTATTAATTAAGAGAATGTAACTATATATCTGTCCTAACCATTTTCAATACACTGATAAAAATGGACATACATCTGTATCCTCTTTTTTGTTTAGTTCCGTCATTTGAATATTATAGCTGTGTTAACTCAGCAAAAGATTCCAAAAGAGTCCAATCGTGCATAATAGTATTGGGTCTTCTGCTTCACTGGCAATGTCAGAAATTGTTGACCTGAGTCCCCTACAGCTCAACATAACAGCATGGCTTTACTTCTTATACTTCATTTTTATACTTTTCTGTTGGATGGTTAAGATCAAGATAAAGCAAGACTTATGCAGCAAGAGTTGTAGCTTTTGGGTCTGATAAGATCAGTGAAATCCCCTCGGGTTTTATCCTGAGACCCTGTACCTCAGATTGTAGAACCTTTGTCAGTGTCAGCCATGTGGATGAGTCTCGGCCATTGCTTGGCCAGTGTGCTCTCTGTGAAAGCCTGAGAGAATGTTTTCTCTCCATGTGACTCTCCTTAGACACACTCTACATCATTGATCTCTTTCCTCTTTGACTCCATAATCTCCTTGATCAGAAAATTTGGGACACAACTGAGTTATATGATGTTACAGTACAAGTTTTCATATGTCCTGAGTCTTAATTGACCTTGGAAGGCTAGGGCCAAAATGTTGGCTTTCCTTGCGGCCCTTCATTTTCTCTAATTTTTTGGTCTGCAAACTTAGGTTGTTAACCCACCAGAAGAGAAGCTTATTGTTATTACCATACAACCTAGGCTGTTAAGCTTAACCTCATGATCTGTCTGAATATCAAACATCTTAGGCATAACATGGAACAGGTATTTTTCATCAAGCATTGATATGTTGAACTTTAAGTCCCTACAGAATATGATGAAAAACATTTTAAAAATTGAGCAAATATTTTGAAGATAACAATATTCAATGTATTAATCATTGTTATTCTCCTGCAATCTTGTTTTCAAACTTTGTAGGACTGTTTTTTATTTTTTAGAAAAATCAGCACTTTCAAAAAAGAAGTACGGTTATGTGATTCTCTAAAATGACTTTACACGTTTTAAAATGAAACCGTGAGACAAAAATTTAGAAAAACAAATGCGAATATATTGGAATAAAATTTGCCTTCAGCTTTCTGGCTAATTTTTTTAAAAATAAGCTTTTTGAAAATTTGTTCAGTCCTTTAATGAATTTGAAAATGCGTCAGTTTCACTTTCTCTAACACTGTGGCTCTGAGAGGAGGGCATCTGGCTGGCCATCAGTACTTGAAGGGAGGTAGAGCTTCTGGGTTCTTTCATGTCATTTGCACACGTGGTGAGCTGTTCAGTTAGGTGTGCTGATGATTACTTCACAGTGTCAGATAGAGCACACTCTTACAAAATGAATAATGCCTCTTTGCTTGCCACCTTGTCCCTTCATTAGTGGCTTACCCTGGTGTCATTAGCACACCTGCCCTTTTCCTGTTGTCCAGGTGTGTCCTTAGTCTTCTCCTCACCTCAGCAAGCTTTCTCTTGATCCCTAGTGGATCAATGTACTGCTATTAGTATCCACATATGTTGTCTGAAACAGAAAATTAAAAAATGCAAATGCATTTAGTGAATATATTACATTGTGTACCCTACAGCACTCAATAAACCATTACTTGCTATGTTTATCCTTTTTTTAAAGAAAAGAAAAGCATTAGTAGGAAGTGACTCCCAGTCAATCCTTTCTCATTAAGCTATATCCCAGCCTTGTTTATTTCTTGTTTTGAGACAGGATTTCCCTAAGTTATGTACACTTTGCCTGAATTTGCCTCTAGAACCTTCTTCAGCCTCCAGAACCCCTGGGGTTAAAGGTGTGCATCTACAGCTGTTCACCTGGCTGTATTTGTCCCTTTAAGTTCTTTTTTTTTTTTTTTTTGGTTTTTTGGCTGGCACAACATGTGGCACCTGAGATTGAACCACAGTCCCTTTGTGTTTGCCTAAGCAGGTGCTTTAGACTGCTGAGCTATCTCACTGGTCCTCCTTTAAGTTCTTAAAGCTAATTTTATATGCAAATGGGAGCTATAGTATTGCATCCCTCCCCTGGGTTCACCAATATTTCCAAGGAAGAAGAGAGGGGAGAAAGAAGTCACCATCTGCAAGACCTTGACAACACAAATGCAAACGTGGCAGGTAGGGGGCTTCTTCATTAACACATCTGCCTAACTACTAGGTGTCCTCCAGATTTACAGAAAATAAAATAATTTGCTGAATTCATGCACCTGCAATATTTAAATGGCAATGGAATACTCATCTCTGACAAAACTAAGTAAAAAGGGATATAAATGAGGGACCATGT